>NC_084571.2:19485000-19550000 GCF_033978685.3 Nerophis lumbriciformis | reverse complement strand
TACTGCCGCAAGTGGTGGAAAAGTGTCTAACATCTGAGTACCGCCGCAGCCCGTACAGACCTCAGCTGAGAAACATATTTTTGGCGCCCCCTCTAGAGGGCGTTCGTCGCCCAACAATGGTGAAGAAACACTGGTGTAATGTACCAACAACACCCATTGTATGGTTCATTCCTCCTGGAAGTGCAAAGCCAACATGGCACACTTCCAGGCACACTTCCAAGTTCACCTTTAGGTATTCAAACACAGCGCAGACTTTTAGGAACATGGATTACGGTTAAAATATGATAAATCTATTTGTGGCAACATTGGACAAAGTTATGTTTAACCTGGGCTGGCCGATGAAACGTAATCAGTATATATCGCGATTGACTCGTAATCAATAACAGTAAAAAATGCGTTCAATAAAAAGTTTGATGTTTTTTTTTTCTTCGTCGGAAGAAAGCGGAAGTTGCAAAGCAAGGTTGGTTGCATGAACAAAGGCACTCACTCTCTGGTAACCAAGCAACGCAGGAAGTGATCACGGATCAGTGGGAGTGACACGCCAACAGCCAATCAGGTGACAGTATCAACTATCACGTTTGGTTGCACCATCTTGTTGTCTCGGGCGGCATAGTATTTGCATGGAGTGAGAAGAGATAGTAAAAATGAAGAAATTGTGGATAAAAGAAAAAGTCACCTGGACAATTTGTCACTTTTGGTAATGTTTTCCAAAGGGACCGTAGTCAGACCAATGTGGTCTGTAAATGATGCATGGCGCTCGTCCCCACCAAGACCACTATTACGACACCACTTTAGCCACGCTCACCCTTTAGAGCACAGCTGTCACTTCCTGGCACTAAACATGGAGAAAACAGTTATCAGGTTTCTCCATGTTTACATTTTCACACTTTGCACTATTTTCCTACACTTTACGAAGCATTTCTTACATATTCGTTATTTTTGCACCTTCATTTTAAGAGCGTAATAGTAAGTGTTCAATGTCCATCCATCCATCCATTTTCTACCGCTTAATCCCTAACGATTATTTTTCTATCGATTAATCTATAGATAATTTTTTCGATTAATCGGTTAATCTATACATAATTTTTTCGATTAATCTATATATTATTTTTCCTTTTACCGATTATTTTTTTTATTTAAAATGAAGATGAAAAAATAAATGTAGGCCAGTTTTTTCAAAAGGCATGGCGTTTATTTACAAAAAAAAAAGTATGGCCACTCAGTCAACATTGACAACAACATGACAAAATATTCTGTAACAATGTAAACATTTAAAACTTTTAACATTTAACAAAATTAAAAGTAGCTTATTTGCTTTTTAATGTGCAAATATAAAAGTAAACATCCAGTGCAAATCTTAATATTCTGCAATAGTATAAGCATTTCAAAAGTAAAAGTATTGCTTATTTTGCTTTAAAATGTGCAAAAATAAAGATAAAAATCCAATACAAAAAAGTGCAAAACGGAAATATTCTGTAACAGTGTAAACATTTCAACAAAGGTAAAAGTATTACTTATTTGCTAAAATGTGCAAAAATAAAGATAAACATCCAATACAAAAAAGTGCAAAACGAAATATTCTGTAACAACAGTGTAAACATTTCAACAAAAGTACAAGTATTGGTTATTTTGCTTAATAACACAACAATGATAGTATGATTAAAGTGAAAGTTAATTGTTCGTTTGTACATAGTATATGTAACTGTTAATGTTGTAAAAGGTATTTTGCATAACTAATTAACGTTAGCGTTTGTGACACGTCTTTGCCAGGTTTACAATCTTTTAATTTTACACAAAGTCTTTTCTCTTCCAACTCTTTTCTCTTTCTTTCCTCGTTTTTCAGCTCCTCTTCCTCGCTCGCTCGTCGTCCTCTGTCTTTGGCTCTCCTCCTCTCTCGCTCCACGTCAGCTTCACTCTGGCTCCTTCCAGTCTCTCTTCCCTCTCTCTCTGCTGCTCCCCTTTTCTTCAGCGAGAGGAGATTGGATGATCGCGGCGTCGCTCCCGGCGCGCCCCACCTCTCCATAGCGTTAAAGAGGAGCGCGTCTTTGTAAACACTGAACAGGCACGCCAAACGCGCCTCTCAGAGCGAAACGGTGCTTTAGTTTATGAATTTACAACGCAGATACAAATGACACATTCATGTTTTTGTGTAATGATGACAACGTATACTCACGCGGACGATTGACTAGTTGATGGTGATGGCAAGAACGCTGTCGGGTGTTTTCTTTTCAAATGTTCGTTCATAGCCGTTGTGCTGCTATGATAGCCATTTCCGCTCGACACAGTGTGCATACAACAAAATTATTTGGCCGTTTATTGAAATACTCCCACACTTTTGACGACTTTTGGCGTGCTTTTTTCCCCTCGCTCGCACCCCTCGCATCGTCTGCTTTGCGCTCCGCCATGACGGTAGTGTGACGTAAATATGCGACGCGTCGACGCACAAAAACGGCGTCGACGTAACCGATGTCGTCGACTACAGCCTTATTCTGCATTGACAGCTGAGGGGATTATAATCAGAGGAAGGTTACATTTGAAATAAAAATGTTTACATTTCATGATTTTTTTTCTTGGTCGTTACTTTCGATCGGTTGTAAAAAATATGAATTATTAGTATTGACCGATATAGAACACTTTTATCGTGATACAGTTTTCAGCCATATTGCCCAGCCTGAGTTTTAGTTTCACTTTTGCATCTCACTGTACATAACTGTGGTGCGTTCAAGGACCCTTGATTAAAGTTCGAAACAGAAACGGCACTAGGTTGTAAAGACATGGGAACATTAACCCCCAGGAGATGCACTAATAATGATGTATTATGATTATTATCATCATCCACTGATGATTATCCTATGTGAATAAGCTTATTGCTTACTTTGCAGTATTAAGTAAATGGATACTTGACATATTTATAGTAATATTTCAGTGAACAATAAGAGGTTAAACAATTCAATTAAAACTTTGTCTGGATACTTTATATTCCTTGGCACCTTTTTGTAAAAAAGAAAGAAAGCCTAAACAATACTGAACTTGTTTTAATAAAACAACACCAAAACACTTCAATAATTTTTTTTGGGCGGGAGTCTTTTGCCCCCTAAAAAGGCCTAATGACACCACTGGTTCAAACGCTTAAAGAAACAAAGACAAACATGTAAATATTGTGGCGTTTATGAATATAGAGTGGGCAATCTACTGTATTTCATAGTGATCACGTTGATGAGTGTATGCATGCAAAAGGAACTGTTTTTAAAAAAAAAGTTTTTAAAAAAGCTAGTTCCAACCAAATAAAGTACATTTGTATTTTAGTGCATGTAAACATACTGAGTTTGTGTATGTGGGGCAGTGACATTAGGTTTCGGGTAGGATGGGGCACAGGGGTTTTATATTAATACATAAAAGTGATTGCAATAGAACAGGGCTGGCGATTACGTGGATGGCGAGCTAGCGGTGGATGGTGGAGGGTGTGTCAGTCCATCACCAGCCCGGCATTAAAAAAATAGACCTAAAAATGTGCGATCAGCAATCTTCACCAAGACATCACTTGATTGACATTCACGGCACCCAAGGGTCTTGTGAGATGACGCCGGCTGCTGCCACATCATTATTAAGAAAAAATGACCGACAGATGGCGAGAAACACTTTTTATTTCAACCGTACCTCATGTCAAAAGCTTAAAGACTGACTGCACAGTTCCTGTCTTCACAATAAAAGCGCTGCTTCATCCTGCCTAAGCTAACAAAATAAGAGTCTCAGAAAACTAGCAAGCTACGGAGTTTGCCGCCAATGTATTTCTTGTAAAGTGTATAAAAAGGAGTATGGAAGCTGGACACTTTCATGTGGTATTGGACAGAAAGGAGGACTTTTTTTCTCCTCCATTTGAAAATGTGGACGTTATCATCCATTGATTCCAATCAATGCATGTCATCACAATCATACCAACTTATATTCTTGTCTTCATGAAAGAAACATGCTTGTATTATCATTAAACACTTTTAACTTCTTAACAAAAACCTCTCTTTCATAAATAAATAAAATGATATATATGAATGAGGTAGATCCCTTCGACTTGGTCAATTGAAAAGTAGCTTGCCTGCAGAAAAACGTGTTATATAATAATATAATAAAAGTGTCTCAGAATAAAGATCAACAGTGTTTGTTGTGATTTGATATTTTAAATGAATCTCGCCTGCAGGTTCACAGTCACTTCCCCCACAAACCCATCATCTTGGTCGGTTGGAACGCAGGAGCGCTCATTGCTTGCCATGTAAGGGTTCTAATTTTTGGGACATTATTACTATTATTATTATTATTCATGTTTTGCAAAACATCATCAGCTGTGGTATTCACTCAACAGGTGTCCCTGATGGAGTATCTGACCGCTGTGGTTTGTCTGGGCTTCCCCCTGCTTACAGTCAACGGTCCAAGAGGGGTACGACCTCAAAGACTTCATATATTGTTCAATGCTTTTCCGTCCGTGGTTTGTAGTCAGTGTTTGTTGTTGTTGTCGTCGTGTGACTGTCTGGTAGGATGTGGACGACCCACTGCTGGACATGAAAACTCCCGTGTTGTTTGTGGTCGGGCAAAATGCTCTGCAGTGCAGCGTGGAAGGAATGGAGGATTTCCGAGAGAAACTGAGGGCAGATAACAGCATGGTGGTGGTGGGAGGAGCTGATGATAACATCAGGTGAGTCATGGCTGCTTACATCTCAAACATTTATGTCATTGTGGTGATTTGGAGTGTGACCCGTATATCCAGCAAACTATCGTGACGTTTACCCATACGATAGATACTACGGTACTATCGCTGACATCTTGCCTCATGTCGTATTTTCTTCTACTAACTTCATCAACCTTCTACGGGACTTTGATGTAAAAAAATAAAAAGTGTTTTTTTTCCCCCATAGTTCTTATCTTCCTTGGAGAAATTCTAAAGTAAACAAAAACAGTGTGGCTTAATCTTCTATTTGCTCTCATCTGTGCTAAACAAAGAGACAGTCTGTGCGGCATTGACATGCACATCTGTCCACACAGAAAGAAACATAAACATGAGACCAATCAAATATTGTCACATTACTTCTAACTACCGTATTTTCTGGAGCATAGAGCACACCGATATATAAGCCGCAGCCACTAAATTTCTAAATAAAAAAATGTGTTTCCATATATTAGCCGCATGGGACTATAAGCCGCAGATATATACGTCGTAAAAGGATTTATTTACAAATATTTTGTAAATGCTTATTTACATACCCTAATTTTTTCCAAACGGTGTCTTTAACACGGCAGTAAAATGGCTGATCAAACAAAACAGTCGTCATCGTCATGGACTCACTAGCTGCGGAAACTAGCTCTTCAATCAGCTAAATAGACTCAATAACTCCACGGTGACGTTTTGCTGAATTTACTGAAGAATTTGTGAAACTGAAACCATACAAAAAGAATAATTAGTTAATAAGTTAATACTAACACAGACACTCGTAGACGTGTTAGCATATTAGCCAATGCTAACGACGCAAGCTTCATTACAATACAATGGCACGTACAAATATGCATGAAAACACTCCTAAACCGTCACACATGGGACGGTTTAGTAAGTGTGAATTGTTTTAGTTATATTGTCAAACTTACAAACGTTGCTGGGACTGATGAATGAAAAATCACTTCAAGCAGAAACGCTATGGACAGTTTTACTTGCGTTTCAAGGCATTAAAACAGGAAGTAAATTGTTAACCTGCAACACCTGCATTGAGCGATCTCGTCCAAAAGTTGGCACTATAGCAGAAACAATAATTCATATTGTCAGTGTCTCTGATTTGGTTTAATGAAAACCATTGAACACAAAGCATTATGGCCATTAGCGAAAATAACCCATAAATTAGCCGCACAGTTTTATAAGCCGCAGAGCTCAAAGCATAGGAAAAAAGTAGCAGCTTATTGTCCGGAGTTTACCGTAATATAAACGTACCATACCATATTTTCTGGACTATGGAGTGCATTAGTAAATTAGCATCACCCACAAAATGTTAGGGGAACAATCTTTTTCATATATTAGCCGCACCAGACTATAAGCCGCAGATACATAAAAATTGCAAAATAAGTTATTTACACAGAATGTTTATTTACCTACCCTATATTTTTCTAAACGGTGTCAATAGAACGGCAGTAAAACGATTGATCAAACAAAACAGAAGTCATAGTCATGGACCCACTAGCTGCGGAATCTAGCTCTCCAATCAGCTAAACAGACTCAATAACTCAACGGGGAGGTTTTGGGGAATTTACTGAGGAATTTGTGAAACTGAAACAATACAAAAATAATGCCATTGTAAATTAATAATACCAACACAGATGCCTGTAGACGTGTTAGCAAATTAGCTAATGCTACCGACGCTAGCTTCATTACAATACGATGGCACGTACAAATATGCATGAAAACACTCCTACAGGCATCACACATGGGACGGCTAAGTGGAAAAAGAATGTCGTTGTAAGGTAATAATACTAACACAGACACTCATAAACGTGTTAGCATAGTTAGTTACTGTAATTTCCAGACTATAGAGCGCACCCAAGTAAAATGGTAAATGGGTTATACTTGTATAGCGCTTTTCTACCTTTAAGGTACTCAAAGTACCTTAATTATTTCCACATTCACCCATTCACACACACATTCACACACTGATGGCGGGAGCTGCCATGCAGAGCCCTAACCACGACACATCAGGAGCAAGGGTGAAGTGTCTTGCTCAAGGACACAACGGATGTGACTTGGCTGGTAGAAGTTCGGGATCAAACCAGGAACCCTCAGGTTGCTGGCACGGCCACTCTCCCAACCGCACCACGCCATCCCCCGTAAAAGTAAATGCTGCGCTTACCTAATTTTCTGACTTTATTTTGTACATACACTGGCCGCACAAGACTTTAAGCCACAGGTGTTCACATTGAAACATAAAATATTTACACGGGTGCTTCTGTTAATTCATATATGTAACAAAATATAGTGCTAACAATATGGCATACAGTAGCCTACCAGAGCAGCCTTTGTCCTCCGCCTCGAAGAAGATGACTTCAGAGTTTTTAGACCGCGACGGTCCGGCCTTTCGTTGGTGGATTTTTGTTCTGTGCACAGGCTGTTTCTATTTTCAATGGAAGGATGGATCGTTCTCGTCTTCAGGGCTGCGTTGTGTGAAGTTTGTTGTTTTTACTACATGATGAGGGTGAGCACACAACGCGCTAAATGGCCGACTGAAAGATTATGTGAGTGTGTTTGATTTAATGTAAACAATTTCATTTGTCCGCCCACTCCGCCGTGAACTGTTCATCAGTTTCATTGGTCTGAAGTGCTGAAGATACATTTATTGGCGTGCTTTTAAAATTATTATCTTTTTTAATGCGTGGGAAAAAAGTAGCAGCTTGTAGTCCGGAAATTATGTTTTTTTATTTAAAAATAACTCAACAAGTTATCGGTAGGTTTTCATAAAACTTTCAGTAAATTTACGTTATGAAATAAGAAACAACTCATTAGATTCCGGATCATTTGAATACATTATATACGTTTATAGGGGAACATCATCACCAGACCTATGTAAGCGTCAATATATATCTTGATGTTGCAGAAAAAAGACCATATATTTTTTTAACCGATTTCCGAACTCTAAATGGGTGAATTTTGGCGAATTAAACACAACGTGACGTCACATCGGGAAGCAATCCGCCATTTTCTCACTTTCGTCGGGGTGTTGTCGGAGGGTGTAACAACACGAACCGGGACGGATTCAAGTTGCACCAGTGGCCCAAAGATGCGAAAGTGGCAAGAAATTGGATGAAATTTGTTCAAAATACGAGGCTGTGGGGAAAGCCGACGAAATGGTCAGTCGTTTGTTCCGCACACTTTACCGACGAAAGCTATTTTACGACAGAGATGGCAATAATGTGTGGATATCCTGCGACACTCAAAGCAGATGCTAACATCAACTCCAAAACTGGACAGATCAGCTTTCAGGAAAAGAGAGCGGATGAGGGTATGTCTACAGAATATATTAATTGATGAAAACTTTATTCATTAATAATAATAATAATAATAACTGGGATTTATATAGCGCTTTTCTAAGTACCCAAAGTCGCTTTACATGTAGAACCCATCAATCATTCACACCTGGTGGTGGTAAGCTACTTTCATAGCCACAGCTGCCCTGGGGTAGACTGACGGAAGCGTGGCTGCAATTTGCGCCAACGGCCCCTCCGACCACCACCTATCATTCATCATTCAATTCACCGGTGTGAGTGGCACCGGGGGCAAAGGGTGAAGTGTCCCGCCCAAGGACACAACGGCAGAGATTTTTGGATGGTAAGAGGCGGGGAACGAACCTGCAACCCTCAGGTTTCTGGCACGGTTGTTCTACCCACTACGCCATGCCGCCCACATTACTCGCGGTTTTACGTAAATTATTATACATAAACTGTGTTTACCAATAATTTAGCTTAAAAACATTTATTTTTTTCAATCATTCGAGTACATTCGGGTAGTCTTGTGTAATGCAGTATTTTGTGTCTATTTAGGTATGGTTAACCTGAGTGCTGAAATCGTGGGAAAATATATGTTCTTAGCGCGCCTGAAATCGGCTGTCTGCACTCTCAAAGTGCATGTTGTTGCCAAATGTATTTTGTATGCTGTAAACCTAGTTCATAGTTGTTAGTTTCCTTTAATGCCAAACAAACACATACCAATCGTTGGTTAGAAGGCGATCGCCGAATTCGTCCTCGCTTTCTCCCGTGTCGCTGGCTGTCGTGTCGTTTTCGTCGGTTTCACTTGCATACGGTTCAAACCGATATGGCTCAATAGCTTCAGTTTCTTCTTCAATTTCGTTTTCGCTACCTGCCTCCACACTACAACCATCCGTTTCAATACATGCGTAATCTGTTGAATCGCTTAAGCCGCTGAAATCCGAGTCTGAATCCGAGCTAATGTCGCTATACCTTGCTGTTCTATGCGCCATGTTTGTTTGTATTGGCATCACTGTGTGACGTCACAGGAAAATGGACGGGTGTATATAATAACGATGGTTAAAATCAGGCACTTTGAAGCTTTTTTTAGGGATATTGCGTGATGGGTAAAATTTTGAAAAAAACTTCGAAAAATAAAATAAGCCACTGGGAACTGATTTTTAATGGTTTTAACCCTTCTGAAATTGTGATAATGTTCCCCTTTAAGTTGCGTGTTTCAACCTCTGTGTGTTTATGCTAGCGGACTGCTAAAACAAAGATGGTAGAGATTGACAAGATGTTTCACTCCATTTATTTTATACTGCTACAGATGGCACAAAAAGTTATGGGAAAGTTGAGGAAATGTCCAAAATGGTTTATTCATTTTTTGGGGCTGATCCGGATCATGTCTACTAGATTACTTTACAAGCTTTAACTTCTGCGTGCGTATGCTAGCATCCCCGTCTCCACCCACAGAGACAAAGATAGCAGATGACTGACAAGAGGCTTCACTCTGTTTCTTTCTTTCTGCTACAGATAGCACAAAACGTTGTGGGCACATTTATATCAAACTTTCAGTAAATGTCAAAAATGGAAAAGGAACAAGTGAATTGATTGCGGGAGTGAGCTGGATCACCATTTGGTTTCAGTACTTTTGTACTATTGGTAAGGAGGACCTGTCTGAGGTCTGCTTTTGTAGTTCTCTTTAAAAACACACAAAACTGTTCTTCGCGTGAGTGACTGTTTACAGTTTTATTGCACTAAAAAGTGTTCTGCACTATTTGCTGTTCGTACTAACTGGTTCAATTAGGCTGCAAATGATAAACTATAACATGTATTTAAGTTTATCACACCGCTATTGCATTATCGCCATTACGAGATATCATTATTGCGAGTCATGTATCGCATACCACATCGTGAGATAGCCTGAGATTCCCAGCCCGAGTGGTGATAATCATAGATATCCTCTCCACAGAATCAATTCTGCTAAAATGAAATTGGAAGGACTGACGCAGACGATGGTTGACCGCTGCATTCAGGTTGGTCCTGGAAAATTGTATTTTCCCCTATTTGTATTGTTCTACAGGGTTATTGAAATAGCAAATGTTTTTGTTGTTGTTGCATCACAGGATGAGATTGCAGACTTCTTGTCAGGCGTCCTCGCAAGAGCTGAGAGCCACAGCCACGGCTCAGGGGAGACCAGAGACCTGGACACAGAGAAGAAGAGAAGGCCCCGACGAGAAGTCCCCTTTGACATGGAGAGAGGACGACCTTCCTCGCCCGCCCTGAGAGTCGCCATCTCTCCGTCGGGGTCAGAGGTCAGCCAGTTAGCACTTTGCGACAGTTTTCATCAAAACATTGGTAATATATACTACAATAACACAGAATCTGTGTCTAATAGGGTTGTACGTTATACCGGTACGAGTATAGTACCGCGATACTAATGAATCCTATTCGGTACTATACCGTCTCTAAAAAGTACCGGCCCCTGCCCCCCTTTTTTTTTAACGGGCATGATAGCACGTCGTCACGTCATGACATTGCTAGTTTTACGAGAAGAGGAGCATGTTCGGCCGCACACATGGAGTACTTACAAGCAGACACAGTGTGTATACAGAAAAGGGAGAATAGACGCATTTTGGTCTAAAAAATAAAGATGAAGTTATAACACTGAAAAACCCTCAGGAAGAGGTGCTTTAAGACATGGCTAGCTAGCTAGCAGCTAACGTTCATCTACAGTCGGCAGTGTTTTAGCTACTTCCAAATCATTAATCCTGGCCTCCATGGCGACAAATAAAGTAAGTTTCTTACAAGTACCCATTATCACTGGAGGACGAGGAATAGCTAAACATGCTTCACTACACACCCTAGGAGGATACAGTAGCTCACCGACGTCACAATGTAAACAAACGCCATGGGTGGATCTTCATCTGACATCGACTGTAATGATACCAAGTACAGGAGCGTATCTAGTCGATACTACTATGATTACATCGATATTTTTTAGCATCACAAAATATTTTTTCCTTTTTAAAAAATTCATATTATGTTTATAAACTCAGGAAATACGTCCATGGAAACGAGGACTTTGAATATGACCAATGTATGATCGTGTAACTACTTGGTATCGGATCGATACCTAAATGTGGTATCAGCCAAAACTAATGTAAAGTATCAAACAAGAGAATAATAAGTGATTATTACATTTCAACAGAAGTGTAGATAGAACATGTTTAAACAGAAAATAAGCAGATATTAACAGTAAATGAACAAGTAGATTAATAAACAATTTTTACAGTTTGTCCCTCATAATGTAGACAAAATAATAGGTAGATAAATGACACAATATGTTACTGCATACGTCTGCAGACTAATTAGGAGTCTTTGTTTGTTTACTTACTACTAAAAGACAAGTTGTATGTTCACTATTTTATTTAAGGACTAAATTTCAATAGTAAACATATGTTTAATGTACCCTAAGATTTTTTGTTAAAGTAAAGCCAAAAATGCAATTTTACGTGGTCTCCTTTATTTAGAAAAGTATCGAAATACATTTAGGTATCGGTACCAAAATATTGGTATCGGAACAACCCTAGTGTCGAAACAATCTCATAGCCAAAGCCCATTGAGATGCCACAATCTTTACTTTGTTCCCTAGGATCTGTCCAGTGTGTGCAGCAGTCCCACATCAAGTCCTAAACCCAAGACCGGTCTCTCCCCAGCTCAGAAGTCCAGTCTGATTACGGCCACCCAGCTTCTGAAGACCCACATGCAGCGCTCGGGCACAATGCTCTCACACAAGCAGGCCCAAGGTAACACAAGACATTCACTATAAAGCCATTTGCATATAAATGTTAGCTGCGTGGTACAACAGCATGATGTATGAAAACTGGAGAAGAAGGGATTTGTAGATTAGGAGAACATGACGTTACGACATCTTATGAGGCAAGATGGAACGTGACTGAAATATTCTTGTCTCTCCTCTTTCCTTTCTTGCCTGTCTTCCTCTTTTTTCCAATTCATTCCAGCTCAGTTTGCTGCTTTTATGAAACAAAACATGCTTGTGAGGAAAAACCTTGCTCCTGGTACTCCTCCTTGTATTTTTGGTAAGTGTGCTATCCCCTTCTTCCTCTGTCCTCTCTCCTTTCCCTCCTCTCCTTGGCTGCCCTATAGGCCCCAACTGTTTCCATAGTGACAACAACAAATCATGTGTAGTCCTCTTTAAAGGAATAAATGCCTTCTTAGTAGGCTGTGAATCTTTGGGCACCTCACAATTTAATCTGATTCTGATTCCTGCGGTGAGGATTCCATTCGGAAAGTATTCTCGATTTAAATCGATTCTCGCAATGTATTATTTGGTATTATAATTACAATGAAACTGTGGATTAGGAGTGTCAAAAAAAAATCGATTTTCAAGTAATAGCAATTCTTATTTGCAGTGTTTATAAAACGACAATACATAATAATGCTGTTATTTTTACTAGTAACATGTAATCTAATGAATTACTTTTAGTTCCGTTACAATGCCATTAGCAATAGCTTGATGTAACGGAGCACGGTGCTTTTGATGTGGTTTTATGTCAGCAACAAGCAGCACCGCACTAAAAATATATCAAATAAGAAGAAGCAACATCACACTTACACAGCAGACAACAACATACGCACACAATGAGGATATTGAACAACAAGTCAATGATTGAAGTGACAAACTTGTCATTTGAGGAAGACATGACAGCCAACAAAGCACATTCTATCCCTTTATTAAGCAGAGGTAACACAATCCAGTGAAAAGATTCAAAAGAGCTTGCGTCAGAGCTGACAAAGTGCACTGCTAAAGCTAACAAACACACCTCTGTTGAAACCCTTGATGATGTCACACATCACTCGGCAACAGGCCCCGCCTTTTAAAAGCACACACGCACACTGCTCTCATTTGAAATGTCTCTTAACTGCATATGCACAATATTTGAAGCTTTTTCTTAAGAGACATATTATTACCTTCCCTAGTAATTAATTACATTTATTAAAGAGTAATTCAATTAGTTTTTTGGTGAAGTAACTATTATTCATTATTTCTTTTTAAGTAATTTTCAGAACACTGCTTATTTGTACAAAACAAAAACATTTAATTAATTAATTTTAAAAAATGTGTCCTGTCCTGTCCAGCCACTCAAGCAAATCATATTGTTGATTTCAGGGGTCCCCAAACTTTTTGACTCAAGGGCCGCATTGGGTTAAAAAAAAGTTGTTTTTTTAATTAAAAATAGTTTGGGGACCACTGATGTAGATGATCATATCTGCTGTACAGATTCACTTAAGAAAAGAGACATGTACTTCTCTTGCCTATTAAGGCAAGAGAAGTACATGTCTCTTTTCTTTTAACTTAAAAATGATATCTAAACCATTCAGTAGAATGTATGGATATCATTTTTAAGTTAAATGTTAAAGTTAAAGTGCCAATAATTGTCACACACACACTAGGTGTGGCGAAATTATTCTCTGCATTTGACCCATCACCCTTGACAGTGACGTGCAGTCACTAGAGGCAGGTGAGGCGGGGCCTCACCTGCCATCATGGAAAGAAAAAAAAAGTAAAAAGTAAAATTTTTTTTTAATTGTTATATGTATCCAGTGATTATACTATAAAGTTATTTTCCATTTAACTTCACCAGTTTTAGATTATTTTTATTCAAAATCGCTGCATTTTCACATTTGCCATTCAAATACTGAGAAGAGACGGTGCGGTGAACAGCAGCCAGTTGAGGCACGTCACTCAGTTGTGCCTCAACATGGATTGCGGACTTGGCTAACTGCTGGCCTGCTGTGCAGTGAGACCGTATTGCTATATGAATTATATTATACATTTCCATAGTTTAGTTAGCTGAGGTATATAATGTACAGTGTATTTTGTCAACAACTGTATGTGTGTAACGTATTTCTTGTGCTGAGCGATCATAAAACAGCTGCAAAAGACGCACTGGCTGAGGCTCCAGTAATCCCGCCTCCTGCACCCCCGCCGTAAAATTGTTATATCAACTAAAGCCCACACTTAAACTTTCCACGTGCAAGATTGAATCTATTTAAAAAAGTTATTTCATAAGAAGCCAAAAAGTGCAAAAACAATAATGCTCGTGTTGGAGGAGTTGTGAATGACTGCAGGGCCACAACATTAGGTACACCTGCAGACTGCAGGTGTATCTAATTCACAACTCCTCCAACACGAACATTATTGTTTTTGCACTTTTTGGCTTCTTATTAAATAACTTTTGTAACCTATTTTCATGGGCTTTCCTCTTTGTGATGTTAAGTTCCTGTTATGCGCTGTTATACAGTATATGCCTTGAGCTCTTATTTTGAAGGTGCTAGAGCGGAAGTGATGACACGTTGGAGTGGAGCGGAAGTTTTTGAAAGAAGGAAAATAAAGTGGTCCTTGTGTAAACTGGAGCCTCCGTGTTTGTTATTTTGTAGTTTCATACAGTATAGGCGACATTTATAAACCCTCGGTTACACTTTTTTAAAGATATTCAATCTTGCACGTGGAAAGTTTAAGTGAGGGCTTTAGTTGCGGCGCATGTACTTAATTTATAAGTAAAGGTAAGACCATAATAACGTTTTTTTTAATTAAATGTGCTTTTTTGTGTGCTACAGTTTGTATGTGTAAATTTAAAGTTAAGTTAAAGTACCAATGATTGTCACACACACACACTATGTGTAATGAAATTTGTCGTCTGCATTTGACCCATCCCCTTCTTCACCCCCTGGGAGGTGAGGGGAGCAGTGGGCAGCAGCGGTGCCACGCCCGGGAATCATTTTTGGTGATTTAACCCCCAATTCCAACCCTTGATGCTGAGTGCCAAGCAGGGAAGAATGCTGGTATGAGCTTTTAAACATAACCCGTTAACTGCTGCCAATCAAATGGTGAATAAGATACTCTTTAGGGTTCATATGTTTGTAAATCTGACTGTGATGAAGTCAGTGCCTCACCAGCCATTAACCTCACCGCACGTCACTGACCCTTGATCACCCTCTGGGAGGTGAGGTGAGCAGCAGCGGTGCCCACGCCCGGGACTAATTTTGGTGATTTAACCCCCAATTCCAACCCTTGATGCTGAGTGCCAAGCAGGGAGGTAATGGGTCCCATTTTTATAGTCTTTGGTATGACTCGGCCGGTGTTTGAACTCACAACCTACCGATCTCAGGGCGGACACTCTAACCACTAGGCCTATGAGTAGGTATATATAGGATATCATTTTTTTAAAACTAAACCATTTTTATTTTAAGTAATATAGAAATGTATTAGATAAGGGTGTAACGGTACGTGTATTTGTATTGAACCGTTTCGGTACGGGGGTTTCAGTTCGGTTCGGAGGTGTACCGAACGAGTTTCCACACGGACATATTAAGTAGCGTACCGCACGTTGTGTAAACAATGCACACCGTGGCACAACACACGGCATGCTAGCAGCGACCGGGCTACGACAACATGTAAAAGCCAGAGCTGGAAGACCCTCTTGCATCGTTAAGATCTCCCGTTTGGGAACACTTAGGCTTCGCGGTGCGATACAACAATGGAGGACGGAGGTTTGCCGACATTGTTCAGTAGCGGTAGGGTATGCTTCTGTCAACACGTCAAACATGCTAACCCATTTGAAGCGTCACCACCCCCAAGTGAACATCGCTTCAACAAAGAGAAAGACGAGCGTCGTGCAAACACCGCATTCAAGCTAAAGCAATAACAAATGGCGTTGGTGTTTTTGTAGCAGCAGACTTAAGACCATATTGCATTAAAAACTAGATTTTGACCCACTTCTTTGGTGGAAGAACGATGAGCCCATATATCGTCTTACTGCCAAGTTAGCCGGGGACTACCTGGAGACATTGTAACTGCAAGCAGGTCTGCTCTTTCTGCAGACAATGTGGATAAACTGATTTTTCTGGCAAAAAACATGAAGATTGAGTGAAAGTCACCAGGGTTAAAGGCTGGGGTGGAAAAGAAAAATTAATCTGAGGCTGAGTTGACTTGAAACTGTTTAATGTTGCACTTTTTATATGTAGAAGAAAAATGTTGTCATTTTATTTAATCTGAGCAACAACTTGAGGCAGTTTAATGTTGATTAACGTGGACCCCGACTTAAACAAGTTGAAAAACTTATTTGGGTGTTACCATTTAGTGGTCAATTGTACGGAATATGTACTGTACTGTGCAATCTACTAATAAAAGTCTCAATCAATCAATCAATCATCAAAAAAAGCACTTTATATGTAGAAAGGTTTTGTTAAGAAACCATTCTGAGCCTTATCTTATTTAGTTTTTATTTTATGTATGTTGACCACATTAACCCTGGCAATCGACCCTGTGTGTATATGTATGTTATTATTATCCTTATCATTCATGATTGCCTGCTGTTGCACTGATCAGCCCAGTGGTGGCTCACATCCATCACACACAGAGCTATTTCTATTTTTGGGCAGAATTATTATAGTGTTCCCAATGTTAAAAGGATAAAGCCATTATTTACAAATTTGGTAAATATATAACCAAAAAAATTATATTTTGTTTTCTTACTGTACCTCTAAATCGAGGTACGTACCGAACCGAAATTTGTGTGTACCGTTACACCCTTAGTATTAGAGCTGTTTATCTATTTTATGAAGTCTAGCTCATCATAGAACTGGCACCCAACCAATGTTGCCTCTAATTGTTCATTTGTGCGAGAAAATGCAAAAACTGCCTGAGCATTCAGTGGAGCACACTTGAACAACAGCAGACGTGCACACTGGCTATACCAGCATCACACAAAGACTTTGTTGTGGCCTGGTTTGTACGGCAGAAAATGACCAGTTTTGCTAGATAGAAGTTTCCAACTAATGTTTTTGGTGTGGGTACTTAGGGCCGACAATAGACGGTTTTGCTCAACAAAGTGATCGATGGAATTCCTGTCCTCCTTAAAGTGTCTCGACAGACGTTAAAATAATTGATTTATTTGTTGTGGCCGCTTGTCGTCACCTGTCAATCACAGAGTTTCTCGTGTGAAATATGCCCGGCTTGGCAACTGGAGAACAGTTTGGATTTGGGCTTACATGGTAAACAAGTCAAATGAATGATTTATCCAGATGTCCAAATGTGTCCAAGTAGAAACATAGTGGGTTTCCTGGACGTGGTCTACATCGCTAAAATAAACATCTAAAGAAGAGAATCCCTCTGCCATCTTCCACTAGTTTTTTTATTATGTAAATCGCCCTCTTCTCTTTTACTGCTCTAAAAAGGCTAAAAAAAACACTTTGAAAGCACACATAGTAGCACTGAGCAAAGTAGCTAACGGCAGCACTACTGTGCTGATGTCCACAATAGATGTGCTGCCTGGCACACATCAGGTGGATGAAACAAGGTTTGTACAACAACGCGTATTTTTATTCACTGTGGTTTGTAAATCGATAAGTACGGAATATGAGTGGTTTGTAAATGGAGGTTTTGTTGTAATATGTTTAATGAAGTGTCAAAGTCTCCATCAGGGGTGGACACACTTTTTCTGTAGGTCAGCTACCGTATTTTTCGGACTATAAGTCGAGGTTTTTTTCATAGTTTGACCGTGGGTGCGACGTATACTCCGGAGCGACTTATGTGTGAAATGATTAACATATTACCGTAAAATATCAAATAATATTATTTATCTCATTTGCGTGAGCGATGAAGAAAATGTCCGCAATCGTCACACACACGTCAGCAATCGTCACTCACACGCCAACCAATAAGAATTCGGCGGGGGCGGGTCATGGCAGAAGTGCATTGTGGGTTTTGGAATGCTAACTGCTATACACTACTGCCGGAGCTATTAAAATAGATCACAGCAACATTGGCGGTAATTTATAAAAACTGAGAAGGACTGAACTAAAATGGCACCGAAAAGGAAATCATATACTGCAGATTACAAGCTGGGCGTAGTGAAATATGCACCAGAAAACGGCGATCGAGCAGCAGAAAGAATGGACGCTAGCGGCGCATACCAGGAGCGACACCGAGGAGGAAGATTTCATCGGATTTAGCGATCGGGAGTGACAGATTGTTTGGTAAACGTATAGCATGTTCTATATGTTATAGTTATTTGAATGACTCTTACCATAATATGTTACGTTAACATACCAGGCTCGTTCTCAGTTGGTTATTTATGCCTCATATGGCGTACACTTATTCAGCCTGTTGTTCACTATTCTTTATTTATTTTAAATTGCCATTTTAATGTCTATTCTTGGTGTTGGGTTTTATCAAATACATTTCCCCCAAATATGCGACTTATGCTCCAGTGCGACGTATATATATGTTTTTTTCTTCTTTATTATGCATTTTCGGCCGGTGCGACGTATACTCCGGAGCGACTTATAGTCCGAAAAATACGGTACTTTTCATTGTACCAAGTGGAGGGGATCATTCATATATATCATTTATATTGATTTATTTATGAAAGAGAGGTTAACAAGTTAAAGGAGTTTAATGATAATACAAGCATGTTTAACATTCTTTTCTTTCATGAAGACAAGAATATAAGTTGGTATGATTGTGATGACTTGCATTGATTGGAATCAGACAGTAGTGATGATAATGTCCACATTTTCAAATTGGGGAGAAAAAAAGTCCTCCTTTCTGTCCAATACCACATGAAAGTGTCCAGCTTCCATACTCTTTTTTTTAATTTTTTTATACACTTTACAATACATACATTGGCGGCAAACTCCGTAGCTTGCTAGCTTTCTGAGACTCTTATTTTGTTAGCGCAGGCAGGATGAACTAGGGCTTTTATTGTGAAGACAGTTACTGTGCGGTTGGTCTTTAGAGTTTTGCGTGAGTGTTGAAATAAAAAGTGTTTCTTGCCTTCCTGCCTGTCATTTTTTCTTAATAATGATCTGGCAGCAGCCAGCGTCATCTCACAAGACCCTCGGGTGCTGTGAATGTCAATCAAGTGACAAAAGTGACGTCTTGGTGAAGATTGATGATCGCACATTTTTAGGTCATTTTTTTTATGCCTGGCTGGCGATGGACGGACACACCCTCCACCATCAACCGCTAGCTCGCCATCCACGTAATGGGCACCCCTGGTCAATGAATAAATACCTTGAATACATTTCTATGAATCAAGAGCTCTTCTTTAATAAATTACAAATTATATGTGCAACCTCATTCACGAGTAAACACTTTCTCAAGCTTCCCAGTCTGTGCAGTAGCTTTATTTCAAAATTAAATAAATTCTTTTTGTGTTGTATTGTGTTCTATATTTACTGTTTTCTTTTGGGTCTGTTTTTACTCGTACACGTTCTGTTGATTGATTTTGGAAGACTGAAATTGCTATTTCATTGTCTCTTTCACGATGTATTGTCACTTGTGTAACCATCCCTGTCCTGGTCCGTAGTAACCAGCGATCAGGTGGAGGCGCTGGACAGAGACGAGCTGAGGCCTCGTGGCAAGAGGAGGCAAACGGCGAGTCCCACGCAGAGCAAAGCGTCCAAGCGGGCCAAGATCAAGGTCACCATTGTTTCCCAAAGCGAGTCAGCAGGGGGCAGCAGCCCAGCTGCACATGAAGGTGTGGAATTGGTTAGCTTGTGTTATGAGCAATTTTACCCAAGCTCTGATTAAATGGGATGTTCTCATGTTGCAGTTGGTGTCTCTGGAAAGCCTCTTGCATTAACAGTGGGACAAACTGTGGCCGGAGCCAAGGAGCTCTCTGGACTTCTCACAGGCCAACGGTAAGCACATGACCTCAATGACCAGCATAGGACTAAACCCCTAACCACACCCACGCTAGGGCTGGGCGATATGACGGAAAACTGGATCAAGATATTTTATATTGATCGATAAACATAATTATTGATTCTATTACCTCCCTGCTTGGCACTCAGCATCATGGGTTGGGATTGGGGGTTAAATCACCAAAATTATTCCCGGGCGCGGCCACCGCTGCTGCTCACTGCTCCCCTCACCTCCCAGGGGGTGATCAAGGGTGATGGGTCAAATGCAGAGAATAATCTCGCCACACCTAGTGTGTGTGTGTGACAATCATTGGCACTTTAACTTTAATGACCTATGGAAATAAGGACCAGAAGAAAATATATAAAATGTAAACATTTTTATTTCAAATGTAACCTTCCTCTGATTATCATGCACTCAGCTATCAAGACAGAAAGGAAAGTAAATGTCAACGCGAGCATGGAAAACAACATTCTCAAATCACTTCAAAGACTTAACAAATACCTCTTAAAATGAAGGTAGGAGATGCCTAATAAAGTGTAACAAAATAGTGTGAAAATGTAAACATAGAAATCAATCCCTTTATTGTCATTGTCATTGTCATAATAACACTTAAGTCATACATGTCAACGAGATTTTGTTTGAGCTTTGATTGATTGATTGAAAAACCTGAGAGGAACTATTGTCTGCAGGTTTAGTGCCACAAAGTTACAGCTGTGCTCTAAAGTGTGAGTGAGGCTAAGACAGTGTGGTATTGCCCGTCTTGTTGGGGACGTGCGCTTTGCATCATTTGGTCTGACTATGCTCCTTTTTTTTTTTTAAATCAAAAAAATTGCCAAATTGTGGAGGTGACTTTTCCTGTTTTGTCCACAATTTCTTCATTTTCACTTTCTCTTCTCCATGCAGAGAACCAACCGCCAGACAACGAGCTCGGGCAACCAAACATGATAGATGATACTGTTATCTGATTGGCTGTTATCGTCTCTCACTCCCACTAATCAGTGATCACTTCCTGCGTTGCTAGGTTACGAGAGAGCGAGTGCCTTTGATCATGCAACCAATCTTGCTCTGCAACTTCCGCTTTCTTACCCCAAAGAAGAATAAAACATTATTGAATGCATTTTTTAAGTGATATCGATTACGTGTCTATTGCGATGTATATTGATATCGTTTTATCGCCCAGCCCTAACCCATGCCCCACTCCCACTTAGTCAGACAGTAGTGTGTCTAGTGCAGGGGTGTCCAAAGTGCAGGCGGGGGGCAATTTTCAAAATAAAAACATCCCGGATTAGAACATTACATAAAAAGAAGTTGAAAATGCAAGGTTGGGAGAAATTGCGTGTGAATGTTGAAATGTGTAAGACGAATTTAAATGCTAAAATTTAGAATGCGTCAAGTACTAAGTCATATGACTATAACGCATGTTTAATTTGCTAAAAAAAAAAAAGTTAGCATGTGGCAAGTACCAAAATATATGACTCTGAGGTGTTCGGCTGCAAAATAAGCTAACCAGTTAGCATGCTAATGTTAGTACCGTATGCTCACAGTTAGCATGTGTCATGTACCAAGTCATGACTTTGTGATGTTTGGCTGTAAAATTGGTGAAAAAAGTTACCCTGCTACTGTTAGCATTTTAGCATGCTAATCTATATATTCTATCAAAGTGCCCCCCCCATCCTTCAAATTTTATTTTAACGGCCCTCGCTAGAAAAAGTTTGGACACCCCTGGTCTTAGTGCTGAGGGACAGTTGCGCAGAGTTTTTGGAGCCGAGGGTGCGGACCACCGAGCACTTTCTGAGGTGGCTCTTGAGCAGACTGGTGGTTATGTGTGTCACTGCAGGTCTGGTAGTCTCTCAGAGGTGTCTGGTGCCCTGTCCCCAGGCTCCAGCTCCTTCAGCACGGTGTCAGGGTCGTCCACACCCGTCCAGGCGCACGCTTCGGCTACTGCCCAAGGTACCCCCGCCCTGCCTTGCCCCCACCCCCGCCCTGCACGCTTGATTGTACTCTCAACTGTGCCGCTTTAGCCTCCGCCACACACATGCCTCACCACCACCGCAGGGAGAAATTGTCATTGTATTTCAGCAAATATCATTGAGCACCTCTTGCTGTGTGCCACTTGTCCTGAACTTTAGCCCTTTTGGACGTGTGTTTGATGGAGTCACAGCCACGTTTTTTTTTAATAGAATAATTTGATCTCCCATTGTTTGGCTGCATTTGTGTGTGTGTGCAGCACCTTCCGCAAGCAGTCTACCGGTACTCCAAGGCCTAAGTTTCAGTCTTCAGGAGATCGTCACCAAAGCACCTAGCTTGTCCGCAGCAGAAGCCAACCCAGGAAGCACGCAGGTATGACAGGAAATGAGCCGACTAGCTTGAAAAGCGTTTACTCTTGGTTTGTGTTTAGATGACTAAAACCTTAATGCTAATACTGTTAGCTGTGGCTATCACTTAATTTTAATTTTAATTGGTACTTTTAAAACGATGCCCTGATCAGTATCTTTTAAAAATGTAAACAGTATGAAATAGAATCCTCGACAAATTGTCATAATTTTCGCAGCAATACGGAACACAGAGACCTACTGGTGCCAGCTCGCTAGCTTAAAGGCTAACATGAAAACAAGAGACATTAACGTCTTTCCTCATTAAGAAACAACATACCGCAATATTAACTTATATAAACGCATTTCTGTCCAAACATTTTCCGCCAAGGGCCACATACTGAAAAGTCAAAGTATGAGGGGGCCATTTTATATTTTTATTTTGGTAAAAAAGAAATAATACAAGCAAACACATACTGCAGGTTTAAAAACAAAAAATTGTCTCCAGTTTGTTTTGTATGTTACAAAGCATATTATCACATTTTATTTTGTTACATCTTTACAGTTTTTTTCTATTTTCTTTTTCTGGGTCAACAAAACTGGAGCTGCGGACCGTAAATGGCCCCCAGGCCGCACTTTGGACACCCCTAATCCAAGTTATTCAAATGTGCACATTGAGCCTACAAGCCTACAAGCTGTGCTCTCTTGGAACGGAGTGATCGTTCTACACTCAGACGAATACGAGACAAAGGCGTTCAAGGACCGCCAGAAATAATAGATTTCATGTGTTAGGCACAATAAAATGTATTTGTTAGGTACTTTTCATTTAAATAACTCTTAAAAGTGCAACAGTCCAAAACAATATTCACTTTTGACGTGACTGTGTGTGTGTGTGTGTGTGTGTGTTGTATATATATATATATATATATATATATATATATATATATATATATATACACACACACACACACACACACACACACACACACACACACACACACACACACACACACAGTCACGTCAAAAGTGAATATTGTTTTGGACTGTTGCACTTTTAAGAGTTATTTTATATATATATATATATATATATATATATATATATATACATACACACACACACACACACACACACACACACACACACACACACACACACACAGTCACGTCAAAAGTTTACATACACTTGTAAAGAACATAATTTCATGGCTGTCTTGAGTTTCCAATAATTTCTACAACTCTTTTTTTTTTGTGATAGAGTGATTGGAGCACATACTTGGTGACAATTTGGTTCTTTTATGAATTATGGGTCTACTGAAAATGTGAGCAAATCTGCTGGGTCAAAAGTATACATACAGCAATGTTAATATTTGCTTACATGTCCCTTGGCAAGTTTCACTGCAATAAGGCGCTTTTGGGAGCCATCCACAAGCTTCTGGAAAGCTTCTGCTTGATTTTTTGACCACTCCTCTTGACAAAATTGGTGCAGTTCAGCTAAATGTGTTGGTTTTCTCACATGGACTTGTTTCTTCAGCATTGTCCACACGTTTAAGTCAGGACTTTGGGAAGACCATTCTAAAACCTTCATTCTAGCCTGATTTAGCCATTCCTTTACCACTTTTGACGTGGATTACCTCCAAATTCTTCAGGACAACCTAAAATCATCAGCCCAGAGGTTGGGTCTTGGGCGCAGTTGGGTGTTCCAACAGGACAATGACCCCAAACACACGTCAAAAGTGGTAAAGGAATGGCTAAATCAGGCTAGAATGAAGGTTTTAGAAAGGCCTTCCCAAAGTCCTGACGTGTGGACAATGCTGAAGAAACAAGTCCATGTCAGAAAACCAACAATTTTAGCTAAACTGCACCAATTTTGTCAAGAAGAGTGGTCAAAAATTCAAGCAGAAGCTTGTGGTTGGCTACCAAAAGCGCCTTATTTCAGTGAAACTTGCTAAGAGACATGTAAGCAAATATTATCATTGCTGTATGTATACTTTTGACCCAGCAGATTTGCTCACATTTTCAGTAGACACATAATTCATAAAAGAACCAAATTGTCATCAAGTATGTGCTCCAATCACTCTATCACAAAAAAAAGAGTTGTAGAAATTATTGGAAACTCAAGACAGCCATGAAATTATGTTCTTTACAAGTGTATGTAAACTTTTGACGTGACTGTGTGTGTGTGTGTGTGTGTGTGTGTGTGTGTGTGTTTATGTATGTATATATATATATATATATATATATATATATATATATATATATATATATATATATATATATATATATATATAATGTATATATATATGTATATATAATGTATATATATATGTATGTATGTATGTATGTATGTATGTATGTGTGGGAAAAAAATCACAAGACTACTTCATCTCTACAGGCCTGTTTCATGAGGGGTTCCCTCAATCATCAGGAGATTTTTAGAACATTTTAAGAAAATCTCCTAATGATTGAGGGGACCCCCTCACGAAACAGGCCTGTAGAGATGAAGTAGTCTTGTGATTTTTTTCCATACATACATATATTGCGCTCTACTACGGTATCGAGCACTATTTTTTGGATAACCTTATTAAGACATATATATATATATATATATATATATATATATATATATATATATATATATATATATATATATATATATATATATATATATATATATAAAATAACTCTTAAAAGTGCAACAGTCCAAAACAATATTCACTTTTGACGTGACTGTGTGTGTGTGTGTGTATATATATATATATATATATATATATATAATAATAATAATAACTGGGATTTATATAGCGCTTTTCTAAGTACCCAAAGTCGCTTTACATGTAGAAGCCATCATTCACACCTGGTGGTGGTAAGCTACTTTCATAGCCACAGCTGCCCTGGGGTAGACTGACGGAAGCGTGGCTGCAATTTGCGACCACCACCTATCATTCATCATTCAATTCACCGGTGTGAGTGGCACCGGGGGCAAAGGGTGAAGTGTCCCGCCCAAGGACACAACAGCAGCGATTTTTTTTTTTGGATGGTAAGAGGCGGGGAGCGAACCTGCAACCCTCAGGTTTCTGGCACGGTTGCTCTACCCACTACGCCATGCCGCCCCATGTGTGTTACACATATATATATATAACACACACACACACACACACACACACACACACACACACACACACACACACACACACACACACACACACACACACACACACACACACACACACACACACACACACACACAGTCACGTCAAAAGTGAATATTGTTTTGGACTGTTGCACTTTTAAGAGTTATTTAAATGAAAAGTACCTAACAAATACATTGCAGAGACAAACTAAATTTTTATCCTTTCCAGTATTTTATTGAAAAAAACAGCATACTGGCGCCATGTTCTTTCAACTTGCCAAATAAAACAAGGAAAATGTTACAAAAATGCACAATTTTGACACCCCTGCTATAGATAATAAAAAATTAAATCTAATAAATCTATCGATAAAAAGCAGAGCCTGACGGCGCATGCGCGTTTATCACAACTCTCTCGCTCTCTCTGTCTCTCCCCCTCCCTCACGAATGCTGCTGCACGCACAATTTGTTGTGTTTTTAACCTTCTTAACCCTGAACGTACATTGAAAATACACGCAACCCTAACTCAAAATGCCAGACATTTGAGACATTTAAGAAACACCGCCCGGCAGCCCCGCAAAAGAGGACATGTCCGGTGAAAAGAGGACGTATGGTCAGGACCTAGCCCGGTCGCTGTTAGCATGCCAGCAGCGATCGGTTTCACCGGACATGTCCTCTTTTGCTAGCATGCTAGCAGCTAACGGGCTAGGATAGACTGACCATACGTCCTCTTTTCACCGGACATGTCCTCTTTTGCGGAGCTGTCAGGAGTTTCATAAATGCCTCAAATGTCCGGCATTTTCAGTATTGTTTACACAACGTGCAGTACGCTACTTAATATGTCCGTGTGAAAACTCGTTCGGTACACCTCCGCACCGAAACGAAACCCCCGTACCAAAACGGTTCGATACAAATACACGTACCGTTACACCCCTATTATTTTGATTATTGTTTCTCAGCTGTTTGTAAATGTCGCAGTTTATAAATAAAGGTTAAAAAATAAAAATAAACGTAGCCTCAGCGCATGCGCATAGCATAGATCCAACGAATCGATGACTAAATTAATCGCCAACTATTTTTATAATCGATTTAATCGATTAGTTGTTGCAGCCCTAATGTGTGTGTGTGTGTATGTATGTATGTATGTATATATATATATATATATATATATATATATATATATATATATATATATATATATATATATATATATATTTATATTAGGGGTGTGGGAAAAAATCAATTCGAATCGATCAGGTCAATGCATACGCTTACATAATAATGACAGCTGCATCTCTGGGGGTGTGAAATTTTGCAAAAAGTCCTTGTTGGGTTTGCAGTTTTACCATCAACGCATCTTGCGCGCTTCATCAGACAGATTCCGGTATTTTTCCTCGTGCTTCGTCGTGTAGTGGCGATTTAAATTATATTCTTTATACACAGCAAGCTGTGTACCACAAATTAAGCACACGGCTTTACCTTTAATTTCTGTAAAGAAATACTTGGCAGTCCATGTCTTGTTGAAAACACGCCATTCGTCATCAACTTTTCTCTTTTTAGCGTCTCGGGGGTAACCGGGCATCACTTGTCGCTGTGCACCTTCACTCACAGGTTACACACGGACATACGCCCATAAATAACACTTTTCAAAATAAAAGCAGCACAGTTGTATTGTACGCACAACTTAAATGTTTTTTAAAATGTATTTTGTAATTTGTGATTGCCGCTGTTCACATTCACTCACAATCGCGCACGAGCATACGTCCACACGGATGTAATACAAATAACGCTTTTCAAAACAAAAGCAGAACCGTTGTATTGCACACTCGACATAGATACTTTTTAAAATGTATTTTGTAATTTATGATTGGTCTCACGCGGGCCGGACAGGGACGCCGAATGCCCAAGTCTGATCTAGTGTCTACTTGAAAGCCTCCATCCATCCATTTTTACCGCTTGTCCCTTTTGGGGTCGCGGGGGGTGCTGGAGCCTATCTCAGCTGCATTCGGGCAAACAAGTAAATCATCATAGCAGTGTTTGTTGAAGGCTAAGGTTACAAGGAACATTTAAAACATTGATGACAAATTCATAAAATCACAACAGTCACAGCGTTGAAAAAAAGTGTACAGCAAAACTTAGAAAATGAATAGGCTGAGCTGTTAAAAATATGTAAAGCGGAACCTGTGTCAGGAATGTTTGAATATGTATGTGTGTGTCCCATCATGTATACAGTGGTGTGTGTCCCATCATGTATACAGTAGTGTGTGTGTCCCATCATGTATACAGTAGTGTGTGTGTGTGTGTGTGTGTGTGTGTGTGTGTGTGTGTGTGTGTATATATGTGTCCCATCATGTATACAGTAGTGTGTGTCAAATCATAACTCCATCATGTATACAGTAGTGTGTGTGTGTGTGTGTGTGTGTGTGTGTGTGAAATCATAACTCCATCATGTATACAGTAGTGTGTGTGTGTGTGTCAAATCATAACTCCATCATGTTACAGTAGTGTGTGTGTGAAATCATAACTCCATCATGTATACAGTAGTGTGTGTGTGTGTGTGTCAAATCATAACTCCATCATGTATACAGTAGTGTGTGTGTGTCAAATCATAACTCCATCATGTATACAATAGTGTGTGTGTCCCATCATGTATACAGTAGTGTGTGTCAAATCATAACTCCATCATGTATACAGTAGTGTGTGTGTCAAATCATAACTCCATCATGTATACAGTAGTGTGTCAAATCATAACTCCTTCATGTATACAGTAGTGTGTGTCAAATCATAATTCCATCATGTATACTGTAGTGTGTGTGTCAAATCATGTATACTGTAGTGTGTCAAATCATAACTCCATCATGTATACAGTAGTGTGTTAAATCATAACTCCTTCATGTATACAGTAGTGTGTGTGTCAAATCATAACTCCATCATGTATACAGTAGTGTGTGTGTCAAATCATAACTCCATCATGTATACAGTAGTGTGTTAAATCATAACTCCATCATGTATACAGTAGTGTGTGTGTCAAATCATAACTCCATCATGTATACAGTAGTGTGTCAAATCATAACTCCTTCATGTATACAGTAGTGTGTGTCAAATCATAATTCATCATGTATACTGTAGTGTGTGTGTCAAATCATGTATACTGTAGTGTGTCAAATCATAACTCCATCATGTATACAGTAGTGTGTTAAATCATAACTCCTTCATGTTTACAGTAGTGTGTGTGTCAAATCATAACTCCATCATGTATACAGTAGTGTGTGTGTCAAATCATAACTCCATCATGTATACAGTAGTGTGTCAAATCATAACTCCTTCATGTATACAGTAGTGTGTGTGTCAAATCATAACTCCATCATGTATACTGTAGTGTGTGTGTCAAATCATAACTCCATCATGTATACTGTAGTGAGTGTGTCAAATCACAACTACATCATGTTTACAGTAGTGTGTGTGTCAAATCATAACTACATCATGTATACAGTAGTGTGTGTGTCCCATCATGTATACAGTAGTGTGTCAAATCATAATTCCTTCATGTATACAGTAGTGTGTGTGTCAAATCATAACTCATCATGTATACTGTAGTGTGTGTGTGTCAAATCATAACTCCATCATGTATACAATAGTGTGTGTGTCCCATTATGTATACAGTAGTGTGTCAAATCATAACTCCTTCATGTATACAGTAGTGTGTGTGTGTCAAATCATAACTCCATCATGTATACAGTAGTGTGTGTGTGTCAAATCATAACTCCATCATGTATACAGTAGTGTGTGTGTCCCATCATGTATACAGTAGTGTGTGTCAAATCATAACTCCTTCATGTATACAGTAGTGTGTCAAATCATAACTCCATCATGTATACAGTAGTGTGTGTGTCAAATCATAACTCCATCATGTATACAGTAGTGTGTCAAATCATAACTCCATCATGTATACAGTAGTGTGTGTGTCAAATCATAACTCCATGATGTATACAGTAGTGTGTCAAATCATAACTCCTTCATGTATACAGTAGTGTGTCAAATCATAACTCCTTCATGTATACAGTAGTGTGTGTGTCAAATCATAACTCCATCATGTATACTGTAGTATGTGTGTCCCATCATGTATGCAGTAGTGTGTTAAATCATAACTCCATCATGTATACAGTAGTGTGTGTCAAATCATAACTACGTCATGTTTACAGTAGTGTCTGTGTGTCAAATCATGTATACAGTAGTGTGCCAAATCATAATTCCTTCATGTATACAGTAGTGTGTGTGTCAAATCATAACTCCATCATGTTTACAGTAGTGTGTGTGTCAAATCTTAACTACATCATGTATACAGTAGTGTGTGTCAAATCATAACTACATCATGTTTACAGTAGTGTGTGTGTCAAATCATAACTCCATCATGTATACAGTAGTGTGTGTGTCAAATCATAACTACATCATGTATACAGTAGTGTGTGTGTGTCAAATCATAACTACATCTTGTATACAGTAGTGTGTGTGTCAAATCATGTATACGTTAGTGTGTGTCAAATCATAACTACATCATGTATAGAGTAGTGTACCAAAATGATGTATTGTGTCTGCTTTCCTCCCAAAGACCTTGTGTGGCAACAAGGCCCAGGGTCAGGTCTTGAGCTCCGCCTCTACCAGCAGCAGCACTCTCCTCCGCGCGGTGCCTGTGGTCACCACGGGGGGCGTGGCCAAAACCAACGCCATCCACCAGCTGCTAACAAACGGCGGACTGGCCAAGCTGGCCAGCAGTTTGCCAAGCTTGGCCCACATCAGCAACCAGAGCGCTGGTACGTCTGCAACTGCCAGAGCACGACGGCCGCGCTGAACGCCGCCACTTTGTGTCCGTCTGATGTGTGTGTGTGTGTGTGTGTGAGAGTGCGTGTGTCTGGGGACACTTTCCTTATTATCACTTCCCATCTTATGTATGATTGAGAATATTGCTGCCTCATTTTTGTTGTCTGTTTTTTTTTTTTTATTGTCTCATCATTCCATAATATTTTGTAAAGCCTCCATTGTCATCTGCATGTAAACGCTGCCCTGTATCGCTGATGTTCCAATAAAAAGTGGAATCCGACTTCTGTCTTGTTTTCCTCCCATCACTGACGAAACATTTGTGTAGAGAAGCCATTGTGTGTTTTTAGCACTAAGCATTTGTGTTTGTGTGTTGTTAGGGCAGAAAGGCCCCACTTCCATAACTGTGATGCTTCGAGGAGCACAGCCCAGCAGAGCCACGGCCCTCAGCCAAGCTGGTGAAGTCACAAGCACGAGCAGAAGGTGCGTCCCGCTTGTTGGCTGACAACTAGTGCACTAATCGCCAGTTGTCCACCGAAGTGTCAATCTCTAGCTGGCAACAAGAATGCTAATCGTTAGCTGTCAACTAGAATGCTAATCGTTAGCTGTCAACTAAAGTATTTATCGCTAGCTGACAACAAGCTCGCTGATTGCTTGCTGGCAATTTACACTCCAATTGTTAGCTGACAACTAGTGTGCTAATCAGGAGCTGACAACTAATCACTATCTGAAACTGGCACGTTAATCCCAACGAGTGTGCTCATCACTAGCTGGCATCTAGTGCTCCAATCACTAGCTGACTACTAGTGCACTAATCGTTAGCTGAGAACTAGCACGCCAATCGCTAGCTGACAACTATGAAGTTAATTGCTAGCTGGCATGTAGAGCGTAACTCGTTAGCTGACAAGTAGCGTGCTGAACGCTGGCTGTGAACTAGCAGGTAACTCACTAGGTGCAAGAAACGCACCAATCGCTAGCTGAAAACTAGTGCACCAACCGTGAACTGGCAACTAAAGTGCCATCTGCTAGATGAAAGCAAGCACTCTAATCCCCAGCTGACAACTAATGTGGTAATCACTGGCTGGCAGCTAGTGCTCCAATCACTAGCTGACAACTAGTGCACTAATCACCAGTTGTCCACGAGAGCGTTAACCCGCTAGCTGACAACTAAGAGAGCTCTATTTGCTAGCTAACCACTAGAGCGTCAATCTCTAGCTAGCAACCAGAATGCTAATCGTTGGCTGTCACCTAAAGTGTCAATCACTAGCTGACAACTAGCCTGCTGATTGCTTGCTGGCAACTTACATGTCAAATGTTAGCTGACAACTTGTGTGCTAATAGCTGGCTGACAACTAATCACTATCTGAAACTGGCACGTTAATCCCAACGAGTGTGCTATTGACTAGCTGACATCTATTCGTTAATCGCTAGCTAGATACTAGCTTGCCAGCGGTAACTAAATTGCTAATCGCCAGCTGACTACTGGCGCGCTAATTGCTAGCTGACAACTAGAGCGCTAATTGCTCGTTGACAACTAGAGTGCTAATTGCTAGCTATCGTAAATGCTAAAAATGATAACAATATAATTTCTTCATGGTTACATGACAGTGTGTTGGATCAATATTCATGTTTATTTGAAGACTCATTCATGGAAAAGTTGCAGGGGTAGAACATAAAAACATCCAAAAAAAATCAAGCGAAAATGTCACCACCTTTGCGGCCCCCCTGGGGTGGAGCGACGTACCCCTGTTGAAGACCTCTGAGTGAAATATTCTCATGTCAAAATCATACTGCAATACAACATGCCATGCTAGCTGCTAGCTGTATGAGAAAATGTGTTTAGAACTCCCAGAAGAGCCGATAATGTGCTCATCATGTGTGGTCAAAAGTGTACATACACTTGTAAAGAACATAATGTCATGGCTGTATAGATTTTCCAATTATTTCCACAACCCTTATTTGTTTGTGATAGAGTGATTGGAGCACATACTTGTTGGTCACAAAAAACATTCATGAAGTTTGCTTCGTATATTAATTTATTTTGGGTCTACTGAAAATGTGAGCAAATCTGCTGGGTCAAAAGTATACATACAGCAATGTTAATATTTGCTTACATGTCCCTTGGCAAGTTTCACTGCAATAAGGCGCTTTTGGTAACCATCCACAAGCTTCTGCTTGAATTTTTGACCACTTCTCTTGACAAAATTGGTGCAGTTCAGCTAAATGTGTTGGTTTTCTGACATGGACTTGTTTCTTCAGCATTGTCCACACGTTTAAGTCACGACTTTGGGAAGGCCATTCTAAAACCTTAATTCTAGCCTGATTTAGCCATTCCTTGACCACTTTTGACGTGTGTTTGGGGTCATTGTCCTGTTGGAACACCCAACTGCGCCCAAGACCCAACCTACGGGCTGATGATTTTAGCTTGTCCTGAAGAATTTGGAGGTAATCCTCTTTTTTCATTGTCCCATTTAAAGCACCAGTTCCATTGGCAGCAAAACAGGCCCAGAGCATAATACTACCACCACCATGCTTGACGGTAGGTGTGGTGTTCCTGGGATTAAAGGCCTCACCTTTTCTCCTCCAAACATATTCAATCCACTGTATTTGCATAGCACATTTAAACAACAAAAATGTTTCGAAAGTGCTGCACAATAATATTAAAAACAATATTCAAATATTATCCTTAGCTGCACCAATGACTGAATATAAACAAAAAATAAATAAATATAAAAACAATATAAAAATAAATATGATTAAAAAACAATTAAAACAATACATACAAATCTAAATTTAAAAACACAGTGGACCACACAACTCACATAGTGTTAAAAGCCAGAGAATAAAAGTGGGGCTTAATTGGTGGGTATTGTGGCCAAACAGCTCAATTTTTGTTTCATCTGACCACAGAACTTTCCTCCAGAAGGTCCTATCTTTGTCCATGTCCGATGAAACAAAAAATGTAGCTACTTTTGACCAAGCAGATTTGGTCACATTTTCAGTAGACCCATAATAAATTAATAAAAGAAGCAAACTTCATGAATGTTTTTTGTGACGAACAAGTATGTGCTCCAATCACTCTATCACAAAAAAATAAGAGTTGTAGAAATGATTGGAAACTCAAGACAGCCATGACATTATGTTCTTTACAAGAGCTCATCTAAATTGGACTTTTGTGTTGCAGCGACGTGTCAGCTGAGAGCCTGTGAACAACACAACGTGACGGGATCTGCTGCTGATAACACAGTTGTGGGATCACCAGAGTGGACATTTGTGGTTTGACATCTTCATCTAGATTACACATAAACATGTCATGATATATTGATGTTCTGTGAGTATCTCACTGCCAATAACCATACTTGTGTCTTGGGTTTTCTCTAATGCTCCATGTCCTAATACAGCCCACACTTCCAGTCTAGAATAGTAGATGAGATGATTGTCTTCTCTATTCATGCAAGGACACTTTCAAAGTATCACATTATAATCTTGTAGTCCAAATGTAATACATACTCATACTGGCCCTTTTTTAAGATCTGATGTTGATATCAGTCTGATATCAGCATTGGATGATATCGGTTTGTGTGTAAAATGTCCGATAAAAGCAGTCCTGCAGCGTGTTTACTTGTTTAGACAGCTAATGTCCTACAATTAACACACCCTTTCTTCTAAGTCGTTTTAAAAAACTGATCATGCTGGGCTATAGGCTACTAGGAGCAAGCAGCTACACAACAGCTAAGCACATGATAGCACACAAGCTAGCCAAACGCAACCAGTGTCCTTCATTGAACCTGTGTGAAGTTGGCGCCCCCACATGGTCAAAATCTCCCCAAACTTGTGCTGCTAAAGATTTTGGGCTAACTAGGATAGTTTGAATGTTATTAAGGTTTTATGTAGCTGATCGTTCATCTTAATTCCTTAATAACATAAAAACTACTCAATCAATCAATGTTTATTTATATAGCCCTAAATCACAAGTGTCTCAAAGGGCTGCACAAGCCACAACGACATCCTCGGTACAAAGCCCACATAAGGGCAAGGAAAAACTCACCCCAGTGGGACGTCGATGTGAATGACTATGAGAAACCTTGGAGAGGACCGCATATGTGGGTAACCCCCCCCCTCTAGGGGAGACCGAAAGCAATGGATGTCGAGTGGGTCTGACATAATATTGTGAGAGTCCAGTCCATAGTGGATCCAACATAATAGTAAGAGTCCAGTCCATAGTGGGGCCAGCAGGACACCATCCCGAGCGGAGACGGGTCAGCAGCGCAGAGATGTTCCCAGCCAATGCACAGGCGAGCGGTCCACCCCGGGTCCCGACTCTGGACAGCCAGCACTTCATCCATGGCCACCGGACCTGTGCCCCCCCCCCCCCTCCACAAGGAAAAGGGGAGCAGAGGAGAGAAGAAAAGAAACGGCAGATCAACTGGTCTAACAGGGGGGCTATTTAAAGGCTAGAGTATACAAATGAGTTTTAAGATGGGACTTAAATGCTTCTACTGAGGTAGCATCTCTAATTGTTACCGGGAGGGCATTCCATAGTACTGGAGCCCGAATAGAAAACGCTCTATAGCCCGCAGACTTTTTTTGGGCTCTGGGAATCACTAATAAGCCGGAGTTCTTTGAACGCAGATTTCTTGCCGGGACATATGGTACAATGCAATCGACAAGATAGGACGGAGCTAGACTGTGTAGTATTTTATACGAAAGTAGTAAAACCTTAAAGTCACATCTTAAGTGCACAGGAAGCCAGTGCAGGTGAGCCAGTATAGGCGTAATATGATCAAACTTTCTTGTTCTTGTCAAAAGTCTAGCAGCCGCATTTTGTACCAACTGTAATCTTTTAATGCTAGACATAGGGAGACCCGAAAATAATACGTTACAGTAGTCGAGACGAGACGTAACGAACGCATGAATAATGATCTCAGCGTCGCTAGTGGATAAAATAGAACGAATTTTAGCGATATTACAGAGATGAAAGAAGGCCGTTTTAGTAACACTCTTAATGTGTGATTCAAACGAGAGAGTTGGGTCGAAAATAATACCCAGATTCTTTACTGATTCGCCTTGTGTAATTGTTTGGTTGTCAAATGTTAAGGTGATATTTTTAAATAAATGTCGGTGTTTAGCAGGACCGATAATCAGCATTTCCGTTTTCTTGCCGTTGAGTTGCAAGAAGTTAGCGGACATCCATTGTTTAATTTCATTAAGACACGCCTCCAGTTGACTACAATCCGGCGTGTTGGTCAGCTTTAGGGGCATGTAGAGTTGGGTGTCATCAGCATAACAATGAAAGCTAACACTGTATTTGCGTATGATGTCGCCTAGCGGCAGCATGTAAATACTAAAGAATGCAGGGCCAAGAACCGAACCCTGAGGAACTCCGCACGTTACCTTAACATAGTCCGAGGTCACATTATTATGGGAGACGCACTGCATCCTGTCAGTAAGATAAGAGTTAAACCACGACAAAGCTAAGTCTGACATACCAATACGTGTTTTGATACGCTCTAATAAAATATTATGATCGACGGTATCGAAAGCAGCGCTAAGATCAAGAAGCAGCAACATAGATGACGCATCAGAATCCATCGTTAGCAGTAGATCATTAGTCATTTTTGCGAGGGCTGTCTCCGTAGAGTGATTTGCCCTGAAACCGGATTGAAAAAGTTCACAGAGATTGTTAGACACTAAGTGTTCATTTAGCTGCTGTGCGACAATTTTTTCGAGGATTTTCGAAATAAAGGGAAGGTGGGACACCGGTCGGTAGTTTACCATGAGGTCAGGATCAAGGTTAGGTCTTTTGAGCAGAGGATGAATAACCGCTTTCTTGAATGCTTGGGGAACAGTGCCAGAGGAAAGTGATAAGTTTATAATATTTAGCACTGATGGACCTAATAATACAAAAAGCTCCTTGATAAGTTTCCCAGGAAGTGGGTCAAGTAAACATGTTGTTTGTTTTATCCCACTTACACGCCGTAATAGTTCCTCTAATGTTATTATTATTATTATTACTAGACCAAAACTTTGTGCAGTACAAACAACTGGGGGAACACGATTGGAAGGCTGTCAACAAATAATACTGTTACACGTTAATAACTTGATTGCTAGAATAGTAAGAGCAAAATAATGGCTGCACAAACAATTGGGACTGATGTTGGACAATTTGGACATAGTTGGGGGACTATTCATTAATAATAACATGTTAATTACATTATAATAACATAAAACTTGAACAAAAACTATAATTGTTAGACCAAAAATGTTTACAGCGCAAACAATTGGGACTGGTTTGGGGTGATTTGACACAGTTGGGGACTATTCATGAATAATAACATGTTAATTACGTCTTAATAAATAAAAACAACAACTAATAATTAGACCTAAAATGTTTGCAGCACAAACAATTGGGATTGGTTTAGGGAGATGTGACAGAGTTGGGGACTATTCATGAATAGTAACACATTAATTACATGGTAATAACATAAAAACTATAATAGTTAGACCAAAATGTTTGCAGCACTAACAATTGGGACTGGTTTAAGGAGATTTGGGTAAGGCGCGGGGCCAACGTCACACAGGAGATCCTAAAGTATCCAGTAACAAATGTGTCCACATCATTCAACTGACTGTGTCAAAACTCATGAGCTTTAATTGAATGCATTATTGTGGCCAAAAAAAACAAATGCCACTCCACTTGAACTTAAAGACAGCGCAAGTCCATTGCAGACAGTCAATAATAAATATGTGTTTTTCATACCTACCACTGTTCTCTGTTTGACTCATGTGACTATAGTAGTATCGTTCCTGTTGATATCACATGGGATTAGTATTGTTATCAGCCAATATCAGGTGTGGTATCTGAAGTGAAAACAAGGTGAACTCACATTGATGTTTGCATTAATATCAGTAATGTGCGTATCACACTGTGAAAAGCTGCCTTCAACATATTCCACTGGTGGGCCAAGCATGAGGACTTTGGGGGAGCTGCAGCAGCTTGAGAAAAATAAAGAAAAGCAATTTTTTTTTTAAATCTTGCTGATCATCCCCAACAGAAAGGTACACACCCTTCCCTTTTCTGTGCATTCTAAATAGTAATAGACTGCTAGCACAAGGCAGCAAACAATGCAAGTGATATATCGTATTCTGCCTGTAAACAGTATCAGTCACGTTGATGATAACATCAGGGCCGGCCCGTGACATAGGCCGTATAGGCAAATGCTAAGGGCGCCGTCCATCAGGGGGCGCCACGCCAGTGCCACAAATGTTGGAGAAAAGAAAAAAAAAAAAAAAAAGTTGGTACTCCATCCATCCATCCATCAATTCTCTACCGCTTATTCCCTTTGGGGTCGCGGGGGGCGCTGGAGCCTATCTCAGCTACAATCGGGCGGAAGGCGGTGTACACCCTGGACAAGTCGCCACCTCATCGCAGGGCCAACACAGATAGTCAGACAACATTCACACTCACATTCACACACTAGGGCCAATTTAGTGTTGCCAATCAACTTATCCCCAGGTGCATGTCTTTGGAGGTGGGAGGAAGCCGCGCAGTCACGGGGAGAACATGCAAACTCCACACAGAAAGATCCCGAGCCCGGGATTGAACCCAAGACTACTCAGGACCTTCGTATTGGGAGGCAGATGCACTAACCCCTCTGCCACCGTGAAGCTTTCTAAATACAAAAAATTATCCCACGTTAATTAAAATGTAAAGTAAAGCCTATGTAATAGAAATATTATTTGTTACAACATTACGCTGGGCCATCTACCACATCTACCGCTGCTGCCTCCACTTCAGCAGCACAACCCACCAGTGATGTAGCAGCATCAAGCGGTCTTCCTGTTGCCTCTACCTCAGCAGCACAACCCACCAGTTTTGCAGCAGCAAAACATACAGCCATCTTTTCACTTGATGAGAGATTTCAGAGCCTTGGAGAGGTGAATGGCAAGTTTGGAGTATTCCTCAATTTCCACAACTTACAAAAAGAAGAGCTGCTACAGCCCTGAGTACTACTCTGACCCATGACAGCCAGCTGGACATTAATGGCACAGAACTGGTGGGGCGGTATAGCTCGGTTGGTAGAGTGGCCGTGCCATCAACTTGAGGGTTGCAGGTTCGATCCCCGCTTCCGCCATCCTAGTCACTGCCGTTGTGTCCTTGGGCAAGACACTTTACCCACCTGCTCCCAGTGCCACCCACACTGGTTTAAATGTAACTTAGATATTGGGTTTTCACTATGTAAAGCGCTTTGAGTCACTAGAGAAAAGCGCTATATAAATATAATTCACTTCACTTCACTTCAACTGGCAATGGAAATGCAGAATTTCCCACCATTGCCATCAAAGAACATGACAAACATGGAACTCTTGACCTTCCTGCATGAGAAGAAGCTGGCAGAAATTTACCCCAACATGTGGGTTGCTCTGAAAATCTCTATTAAAAAGCACAAATAGAGAACTCTGTAGGATCCCCTTTTTTTGTAATATAGTTGTTAAAGTCATACTGGTTTGATATCTTGTTTTGTGCAGTGCCTTATTTATATTGTATTTTTAATTTATTTTATGCAACTTGTTGACATGTTTTATTTTCTGTTTATGTATGTAAAAAATGTTGTATTTCATATATTCATTTTTTATTTTTTGTATTCATTTATTTATTCATATATTTTTTTTATCTTGTTAACTATTCTGATTGTTAATTTGCTTTCTTTAAGTAAAAAAAAAAAAGGTCAAAGACAAAGCTATTCGGTTTCTTGTGAGTATATACACTTCACTGCCAAATGTGGGGGGGGGCGCCACCTAAAATCTTGCCTAGGGCGCCAGATTGGTTAGGGCCGGGCCTGGATAACATGTCATATTTTCAACAATAACTACCACTAATTTTTTGCAGATTTCATGAGAGACGACAACTTCGGGGCCGATCCAGAACCTTATCTTTTTGAACCAATGACCTAACAGTTTTCAGCAATTTTTTATTATTACTTCAACGATTTTCAAAGTCCTCAAGCTCCAGCAGCTTGAGGAAAATAAAGTAATGTATATTTTAAAATTTTCCCATCATCCACAATCCTTACGTGAGACAAGAATATTCCCTTTTTTGTGCATTGTAAATGGTAAAAAAACTGCTAACACAAAGTGGCTAACAATGCAGGTGATGGAAATTCGCTTATAGCGCCTATAATGTTGCTCAAAAAGGTTCATTATGTCTTCTTATTCATATACTTTTCACATTTTCTCCTAATCAGACAATATTTTAAAAATTCCATCTAATTTATAATTAGATTACATTTGTACGTAAAAATTCCATCTTAATATATAATTAAATGGAATTTTTATTTAAAAATGACATCTAATATACCGAAAATATTGTCTGATTACGAGAAAATCGGAAAACCTCTAATGTTCTTTCTAAAATGTCCTGCCATGTTTTATATGCACGTTGAAACAGGCACGTTTTTAATGTCAATGTAATATTTACACTATTTAGTCATTTTAAACATTACTGTAACTTCTTTCCTGGACACATTGATGTGACACAGCGCCTAGCAACACTACTTATGTCAACAACAACAACATTATTTCATCATGGCGGACTTCATGAGAGACGACAACTTTAGGACAAATGAAGATCAGAACCGTATTTTTTAAACCAATAATAATCCATCCATCCATCCATCTTCTACCGCTTATTCCCTTTGGGGTCGCGGACAACTTTTATTATTACTTAAACGACTTTCAAAGGCGGCGACACCAGAAGACTTCTGGGGAGCCCCAGCAGCTTGAGAAAAATAAAGAAAAGCCGTTTAGGAAGTTTGACCGTAATCCACAAACCTTATGTGAGTGAAATGAATTACATTTATACAGCGCTTTTTCTCACTTAAGTGACTCAAAGCGCTTTACATAGTGAAACCCAATATCTAAGTTACATTTAAACCAGTGTGGGTGGCACTGGGAGCAGGTGGGTAAAGTGTCTTGCCCAAGGACACAACGGCAGTGACTAGGATGGCGGAAGCGGGGATCGAACCTGCAACCCTCAAGTTGCTGGAACGGCCGCTCTACCAACCGAGCTATACCGCCCCCGAGTCAAGAATCTTTCCCTTTTCTGTGCATTCTAAATGGTAAAAAACTGCTAGCACAAGGCGGCTCACAATGCAGGTGATATTCGCTGATAGTGCCTATGATGTTGCTCAAAAAGGTTCATTGACATTATTGACATTATTCCCCGTCGTCTCCTAACAGTCGGACGTGCCCTAAACACCTCCCCTCCCCAGGGAGGCGTCCAGACACTATGGAGAAGACTGGTTCCAGAGACCTTTGTGTGTTGAAGTGAGACGGACTAGGACTACTGGGAACTAATCCACCTCACGCTCCAGCTAAGGCTCTACTTTGAGAATCTATATAAGAATTCAGTGAAAAATATTTGTTGCTTCAAAACTCACTTCCTGTAAATTTAGACTGAACCAATCCATCCTGTTTCAGAACCAGCAGAGTTTTGAAGCAACACATTTTTTTTACACTGAATTTTCAAACATTGTTTTAACAAACTGACTTTTAAAATGTCAGCAGAAGTTCATGTAAACACAAATCAGTTCACAAAATTCAAACAAATTAACCTTCAAAAAAGCAGAGCAGTGTGTAATTTTCGTAATGACCAGCAGGGGGCGCCAAACATGAGCAGAGCCATGGTCAAGTCTGTTGTGTCTGCGCTCGGAAACAACAATAAAATGGTCAGAATTGGGGTTTTTCCCCCACAAACTTACCGTGTAAAAAATGTTTCCTTAGATGTCGTCTAAAATAAGTCCTGAATATGTCGTGGTTGGAAACGTTCGCGACTTAAGCTTGGAGCTAAATGTAGTCGCATTTAAGCTTGCTAAAGAAGTTCATGTTGGTAACAACAATGTCGGATTCTCTCTTTAAAAGAAGGCTAAAAATAAATAAATAAAAAGGTGTCTTTTCGCCGCCCCCGTGGAGCTCGCTAACCTCGCGCTCCAGCTAAGGCTCCACTTTGAGAATCTATAAAAAAAATTCAGTGAAAAATATTTGTTGCTTCAAAACTCACTTCCTGTAAATTTAGACTGAACCAATCCATCTTGTTTCAGAACCAGCTGAGTTTTGAAGCAATACTTTTTTTTACACTGAATTTCCAAACACTGTTTTGACAAACTGACAGCATAATTTCATGTAAAAACATTAATAAAAATCACGAAGGTCCTGAGTAGTCTTGGGTTCAATCCCGGGCTCGGGATCTTTCTGTGTGGAGTTTGCATGTCCTCCCCGTGACTGCGTGGGTTCCCTCCGGGTACTCCGGCTTCCTCCCACTTCCAAAGACATGCACCTGGGGATAAGTTGATTGGCAACACTAAATTGGCCCTAGTGTGTGAATGTGAGTGTGAATGTTGTCTGTCTATCTGTGTTGGCCCTGCGATGAGGTGGCGACTTGTCCAGGGTGTACACCGCCTTCCGCCCGATTGTAGCTGAGATAGGCTCCAGCGCCCCCCGCGACCCCAAAGGGAATAAGCGGTAGAAAATGGATGGATGGACAGTTCACACAATTCAAACAAATACAGTGGTGGTCAAAAGTGTACATCCACTTGTAAAGAACATAATGTCATGGCTGTCTTGAGTTTCCAATCATTTCTACAACTCTTATTTTTTGTGATAGAGTGATTGGAGCACATTCCTTTACCGCTTTTGACGTGTGTTTGGGGTCATTGTCCTGTTGGAACAACCACAGAATTTTCCTCCAGAAGGTCTTATCTTTGTCCATGTGATGTCAGATGAAACAAAAATGGAGCTGTTTGGCCACAATACCCAGCAATATGTTCGGAGGAGAAAAGGTGAGGCCTTTAATCCCAGGAACATCATTCCTACTGTCAAGCGTGGTGGTGGTAGTATTATGATCTGGGCCTGTTTTGCTGCCAATAGAACTGGTGCTTTAAATGGGACAATAAAAAAGGAGGATTACCTCCAAATTCTTCAGGACAACTTAAAATCATCAGGCCGGAGTTTGGGTCTTGGGCGCAGTTGGGTGTTCCAACAGGACAATGACTGCAAACACACCTCAAAAGTGGTCAAGGAATGGCTAAATCAGGCTACAATGAAGGTTTTGGAATGGCCTTCCCAAAGTCGTGTGGACAATGCTGAAGAAACAAGTCCATGTCAGCAAACCAACACATTTAGCTGAACTGCACCAATTTTGTTAAGAGGAGTGGTCAAAAATTCAAGCAGGAGCTTGCCAGAAGCTTGTGGGTGGCTACCAAAAGCGCCTTATTGCAGTGAAACTTGCCAAGGGACATGTAAGCAAATATTAACATTGCTGTATGTATACTTTTGACCCAGCAGATTTGCTCACATTTTCAGTAGACCCATAATAAATTCATAAAAGAAGCAAACTTCATGAATGTTTTTTGTGACCAACAAGTATGTGCTCCAATCACTCTATCACAAAAAAATAAGAATTGTAGAAATGATTGGAAACTCAAGACAGCCATGACATTATGTTCTTTACAAGTGGATGTACACTTTTGACCACCACTGTACATTGAGCGTCCAAAAAGCAGAGCAGTGTAGTCCTCGTGATGACCAGCAGGTGGCGCCAAACAGCCTTTTATGAGCAGAGTGGTCAAGTCTTGTGTTTGCGCTTGGAAACAACAACAAATGGTCAGAATTGGTGTTTCTCCGCAAACTCGCCGCGTAAAAAAATGTTTCCTTAAACGTCGTCTAAAACGTGTAAATGTTTGGGAATGTTTGCGACTTCAGCGCGGAGCTAAAAGTGCTCTTATTAAGCCAGCTAGATAAGTTGATGTCGCTAACAACAATGTCGGATCCTCTCTTTAAAAGAAGACTAAAAATAAAACAAAGTGTCTTTTCGCCGCCCCCCCATGGAGCGAGCTTGCCGCCGGAGCATGGAAGTTTCCCCGGCAGTGGCCTGGAGCTCCAGCTGGAGGAACACAACTCACTCCCCCTCCACAGTCACCGGAGAGAGGTCCGCCCTCCGGAGGATCTCCTTTCCCCCTAAAACCTCCCATTTCTCTCTCTCTCTCTCTCTCCCCGCGCCTCTCTTCCTGCCCGCGGCCCCGCTCTGCCTGCACCTTTTATGCCTGGCGTCTGGCCGTCTCCCCCCCACTCAACCATGGATCTCACGGCGAGATGTTGGCTTCTGCTGCCCTGCGTCGGAGCGATACTGGCCATCGATTTGGAGGCGATCGATCCGGGCTACTTGGTGGCGGAGCCCGCGGCCACGGCGGATGTTATCGACTATAAGGATCCCTGCAAGGCTGGTGAGTGGAGATCTTTTGTGTGTGTGCGTGGAATGAAATGTTTGTACGTGGACGTGCAAACGTGCCACGACTGTGTTTGTTTGGGTGACAGGGCTGCAGGCTCCAAGGGATATTGCGTGACTCTGCGTGTGCTTGGGGGGAAACACTCAAAAGTTTCAGCTTGGTTAAAAAAAAGAAAAGTGCATTTATTCCAGCGAGTTGATTGAAAAATGTCTGCTGCCTGAGTGGATGTGAACACATTGACACTTTTTGTCTTGTTGTCCTCTGATGTTTGTCTGCCATCTGCCAAATCACCTTTGTTGTTATTTTCCATCTGCGTGCTGCAAGTATTCATGAGAGTGACCATTTCTCATCTGGCAGCTGCTTAAAAACACTACTTGGGACCCCCCCAAAAAGTGTTGCAGCTTTGTATAAACCAGTGGTTCTCTACCCCCCTCCCCCCCAAGGGACACAAACATGTTTCAAGTCCCCCCCTGAAGTTAGTATTTATGTTTGTATTTGTGTGTGTCAAGATAGTTCTTAGCTAACATTAAAGGTGCTATTGCCTCTCACGCCCCCCCAGGGGACAAACATTTTTTTCACGCCCTCCTGAAGTTAGTATTTGTTTGTATTTGTGTGTGTCAAGATAGTTCTTAGCTAACATTAAAGGTGCTATTGCCTCTCACGCCCCCCTGAAATTAGTATTTATTTTTGTATCAGTGTGTCAAGATAGTTCTTAGCTAACCCTAAAGGTGCTATTGCCTTTCACGCCCCCCTGAAGTTAGTATTTATGTTTGTTTTTATGTCTTTCAAGATAGTTCTTAGCTAACATTAAAAGTGCTATTGCGTCTCACACCCCCCTGAAGTGATTATTTATGTTTGTATTTGTGTGTGTGTCAAGATAGTTCTTAGCTAACATTAAAGGTGCTATTGCCTCTCACGCCCCCCCAGGGGACAAACATTTTTTCACGCCCCCCTGAAGTTAGTATTTATTTTTGTATTTGTGTGTGTCAAGATAGTTCTTAGCTAACATTAAAGGTGCTATTGCCTCTCATGCCCCCCCAGGGGACAAACAATTTTTTCACGCCCCCCTGAAGTTAGTATTTATTTTTGTATTTGTGTGTGTCAAGATAGTTCTTAGCTAACATTAAAGGTGCTATTGCCTCTCACGTTCCCCCCCATTGGACAAAAACATTTTTCACGCCCCCCTGAAGTTAGTATTTAAATTTGTATCTGTGTGTCAAGATAGTTCTTAGCTAACCCTAAAGGTGCTATTGCCTTTCACGCCCCCCTGAAGTTAGTATTTATGTTTGTTTTTATGTCTTTCAAGATAGTTCTTAGCTAACATTAAAAGTGCTATTGCGTCTCACGCCCCCCTGAAGTGATTATTTATGTTTGTATTTGTGTGTGTGTCAAGATAGTTCTTAGCTAACATTAAAGGTGCTATTGCCTCTCATGCCCCCCCAGGGGACAAACAATTTTTTCACGCCCCCCTGAAGTTAGTATTTATTTTTGTATTTGTGTGTGTCAAGATAGTTCTTAGCTAACATTAAAGGTGCTATTGCCTCTCACGTTCCCCCCCATTGGACAAAAACATTTTTCACGCCCCCCTGAAGTTAGTATTTAAATTTGTATCTGTGTGTCAAGATAGTTCTTAGCTAACCCTAAAGGTGCTATTGCCTTTCACGCCCCCCTGAAGTTAGTATTTATGTTTGTTTTTATGTCTTTCAAGATAGTTCTTAGCTAACATTAAAAGTGCTATTGCGTCTCACGCCCCCCTGAAGTTAGTATTTATGTTTGTTTTTATGTCTTTCAAGATAGTTCTTAGCTAACATTAAAGGTGCTATTGTCTCTCACGCCCCCCCAGGGGACAAACATTTTTTCACGCCCCCCTGAAGTTAGTATTTATTTTTGTATTTGTGTGTGTCAAGATAGTTCTTAGCTAACATTAAAGGTGCTATTGCCTCTCACGCCCCCCCAGGGGACAAACAATTTTTTCACAGCCCCCTGAAGTTAGTATTTATGTTTGTATTTGTGTGTGTCAAAATAGTTCTTAGCTAACCCTAAAGGTGCTATTGCCTTTCACGCCCCCCTGAAGTTAGTATTTATGTTTGTTTTTATGTCTTTCAAGATAGTTCTTAGCTAACATTAAAAGTGCTATTGCGTCTCACGCCCCCCTGAAGTGATTATTTATGTTTGTATTTGTGTGTGTGTCAAGATAGTTCTTAGCTAACATTAAAGGTGCTATTGTCTCTCACGCCCCCCCAGGGGACAAACATTTTTTCACGCCCCCCTGAAGTTAGTATTTATTTTTGTATTTGTGTGTGTCAAGATAGTTCTTAGCTAACATTAAAGGTGCTATTGCCTCTCACGCCCCCCCAGGGGACAAACAATTTTTTCACAGCCCCCTGAAGTTAGTATTTATGTTTGTATTTGTGTGTGTCAAGATAGTTCTTAGCTAACATTAAAGGTGCTATTGCCTCTCATGCCCCCCCAGGGGACAAACAATTTTTTCACGCCCCCCTGAAGTTAGTATTTATTTTTGTATTTGTGTGTGTCAAGATAGTTCTTAGCTAACATTAAAGGTGCTATTGCCTCTGACGTTCCCCCCCATTAGACAAAAACATTTTTCACGCCCCCCTGAAGTTAGTATTTAAATTTGTATCTGTGTGTCAAGATAGTTCTTAGCTAACCCTAAAGGTGCTATTGCCTCTCACGCCCCGCTGATGTTAGTATTTATGTTTGTAGTTGTGTGTGTTTAAATAGTTTTTTGGCTTTTTGGCTAACCTTAAAGGTGCTATTGCCTCTCACGCCCCCCTGAAGTTAGTATTTATGTTTGTATTTATGTGTTTCAAGATAGTTCTTAGCTAACATTAAAAGTGCTATTGCCTCTCACGCCCCCTGAAGTTATTATTTATGTTTGTATTTGTGTGTGTCAAGATGGTTCTTAGCTAACATTAAAGGTGCTATTGCCTCTCACGCCCCCCCAGGGGACAAACATTTTTTTCACGCCCCCCTGAAGTTAGTATTTATGTTTGTATTTGTGTGTGTCAAGACAGTTCTTAGCTAACATTAAAGGTGCTATTGCCTCTCACTCCCCCCAGGGGACAAACAATTTTTTCACGCCCCCCTGAAGTTAGTATTTATTATTGTATTTGTGTGTGTCAAGATAGTTCTTAGCTAACATTGAAGGTGCTATTGCCTCTCACGCCCCCTCAAGGGACAAACCATTTTTTCATGCCTCCCTGAAGTTAGTATTTGTTTGTATTTGTGTGTGTCAAGATAGTTTTTAGCTAACCTTAAAGGTGCTATTGCCTCTCACGCCCCCCTGAAGTTTGTATTTATGTGTTTCAAGATAGTTCTTAGCTAACATTAAAAGTGTTATTGCCTCTCACACCCCCTGAAGTAATTATGTATGTTTGTATTTGTGTGTCAAGATAGTTCTTAGCTAACATTAAAAGTGCTATTGCCTCTCACGCCCCCTTGAAGTTAGTATTTATTTTTGTATCTGTGTGTCAAGATAGTTCTTAGCTAACCCTAAAGGTGCTATTGCCTCTCGCTCCCCCCTGAAGTTAGTATTTATGTTTGTAGTTGTGTGTGTTTAAATAGTTTTTTGGCTAACCTTAAAGGTGCGTTTGCCTCTCACGCCCTGCTGAAATTAGTATTTATGTTTGTATTTATGTGTTTCAAGATAGTTCTTAGCTAACATTAAAAGTGCTATTGCCTCTCACGCCCCCCTGAAGTTATTATTTATGTTCGTATTTGTGTGTGTCAAGATAGTTATTAGCTAACATTAAAGGTGCTATTGCCTCTCACGCCCCCTGAAGTTAGTATTTATGTGTGTATTTGTGTGTGTCAAGATAGTTATTAGCTAACATTAAAGATGCTATTGCCTCTCACACCCCCCTGAAGTTATCCATCCTTCCATCCATTTTCTACCGCTTGTCGCTTTTGGGGTCGCGGGGGGTGCTGGAGCCTATCTCAGCTGCATTCGGGCGGAAGGCGGGGTACACCCTGGACAAGTCGCCACCTCATCACAGGGCCCCCTGAAGTTAGTATTTATGTTTGTATTTGTGTGTGTCAAGATAGTTCTTAGCTAACATTAAAGGTGCTATTGCCTCTCATGCCCCCCTGAAGTTAGTATTTTAGTGTGTATTGTGTATTTCTTTCCCCAGACTCTCTGGGGGGTGCCCCACTATTTAGAAAGCACTTCATTAGAGAGGCTCACAGTTATAATTTTCTAGGGTACAGAATATTTTCACGCCCCCCCTTGATTTATTTGTCAATCTGTACGTGTGCAGATAGATTCTTCATCCCCACACGTATCTCCTTTATATCAACACATGCAAGGTTGGCTGCAGAGCCAGTGAAGACACTACTTCCTGTTATTGTTGGATGTTGTCCAGTGTATACAGTCCTGGTCAAAAGTGGACATCCACTTGTAAAGAACATAATGTCATGGCTGTCTTGAGTTTCCAATCATTTCTACAACTCTTATTTTTTTGTGATAGAGTGATTGGAGCACATACACTATATTGCCAAAAGTATTTGGCCACCTGCCTTGACTCATATATGAACTTGAAGTGCCATGCCATTCATTTACAAGACCCAACCTCCGGGCTGATGATTTTAGGTTGTTCTGAAAAATTTGGAGGTAATCCTCCATTTTCATTGTCCCATTTAAAGCACCAGTTCCATTGGCAGCAAAACAGGCCCAGAGCATAATACTACCACCACCATGCTTGACGGTAGGTATGGTGTTCCTGGGATTAAAGGCCTCACCTTTTCTCCTCCAAACATATTGCTGGGTATTGTGGCCAAACAGCTCCATATTTGTTTCATCTGACCAAAGAACTTTCCTCCAGAAGGTCTTATATTGAGCTGTTTGGCCACAATACCCAGCAATATGTTTGGAGGAGAAAAGGTGAGGCCTTTAATCCCAGGAACACCAATTCTACCGTCAAGCATGGTGGTGGTAGAACTTTCCTCCAGAAGGTCTTATCTTTGTCCATGTGATGTCAGGCTAGAATGAAGGTTTTAGAATGGCCTTCCCAAAGTCCTGACTTAAACGTGATGATGCTGATGAAACGAGTCCATGTCAGAAAACCAACACATTAAGTGAACTGCACCAATTTTGTGGTCAAAAATTCAAGCAGAAGCTTGTGGATGGCTACCAAAAGCACCTTATTGCAGTGAAACTTGCCAAGGGACATGTAAGCAAATATTAACATTGCTGTACGTATACTTTTGACCCAGCAGATTTGCTCACATTTTCAGTAGACCCATAATAAATTCATAAAAGAAGCAAACTTCATGAATGTTTTTTGTGACCAACAAGTATGTGCTCCAATCACTCTATCACAAAAAAAATATGAGTTGTAGAAATGATTGGAAACTCAAGACAGCCATGACATTATGTTCTTTACAAGTGTATGTCAACTTTTGACCACCACTGTATGTCCAGCATGTCCTCAAGTAGTTGTGTATATGTCCAGCATGTCCTCAAATAGTTGTGTACATGTCCAGCATGTCCTCAAATAGTTGTGTATATGTCCACCATGTCCTCAAGTAGTTGTGTACCGTATTTTCCGCACTATAAGGCGCACCGGATTATTAGCCGCACCTTCAATGAATGGCATATTTCATAACTTTGTCCACCAATAAGCCGCCCCGGACTATAAGCCGCGCCTACGCTGCGCTAAAGGGAATGTCAAAAAAACAGTCAGATAGGTCAGTCAAACTTTAATAATATATTAAAAACCAGCGTTCTAACAACTCTGTTCACTCCCAAAATGTACGCAAATGTGCAATCACAAACATAGTAAAATTCAAAATAGTGCAGAGCAATAGCAACATAATGTTGCTCGAACGTTAATGTCACAACACACAAAATAAACATAGCGCTCACTTTCTGAAGTTATTCTTCATTCGTAAATCCTTCGTCTTCGGTGTCCGAAGTGAAAAGTTGGGCAAATTTACGATCCACTGGCAGATGTTGGCGTCGTCTGGCGCTGCCTCCTCGTCTTAGTGAAGGTGTGTTCGCCTTCTGTCATCCATTGTTCCCACGCAGTTAGCAGTCTAGCTTCGAATGCCCTGTTGACACCAATATCTAGCGGCTGGAGGTCTTTTGTCAATCCACCCGGAATGACGGCGAGTATTGAATTAAGCGCGTAAGCGTGTCTCTCAATGTGCTGTTATGAGCTAGCAAATATAACAACTACACTACCCAGTATGCAACGATAGTTACGAGCATGCGCGGTAGCCCTGAGAAGCGTTGTATGCTGGCAGTTAGCACGCTGTGAGTAAACGTTGAGAACTCAGTTAACACGCCTCGTCTGCATTATTTATAATTAGACAGACAACACACTTAATAGGAGCCATTTTGGGGTCTTTACATAAACACACAAATGGAAATGAAACGTCACATATCCCAGCATGCACCGCGCGCTTCTTCTACGGGGAAAAAAGATGGCGGCTGTTTACCGTAGTTGCGAGACCTAAACTTTATGAAAATGAATCTTAATATTTATCCATATATAAAGCGCACCGGGTTATAAGGCGCACTGTCAGCTTTTGAGAAAATTTGTGGTTTTTAGGTGCGCCTTATAGTGCGGAAAATACGGTATATGTCCAGCATGTCCTCAAGTAGTTGTGTATATGTCCACCATGTCCTCAAATAGTTGTGTTTATGTCCACCATGTCCTCAAGTAGTTGTGTATATGTCCAGCATGTCCTCAAGTAGTCGTGTATATGTCCACCATGTCCTGTGCTGCCTTCAGGGACGCTCCGTGCGTGTCAGACTCCATGGGAGGATTTTAAGATAATTAGTAATGGAGCTGACACATCTGGAGACAAGAGGACTTCTCCCAACACTTGTCTCCTTCATCCCCAACATGGACTTCCTCACATCACATGACCCCTTGTTTGTTGCATGGATTCTACAGCCAAAGCCCAAACATCGCAACGTTTGTTCAGTTTGAGAGAAGATGAATGCGATGAAATAACCAATCAAGTAGTCCAGGTATGATGAGCATGATGCAATCACTTCATGAGGTCAGACTCGGCAGGATCCCAGGAAGACATTCAGGAGATTAGATCTCTGCTTATTTTCTCCAAATGCAGAATGGATGAGAAGCAGACCTGCTCTGCTTGCTTACGTGACTGCAGTGACGTGTTTATTTCATCGTCATGCCAGCACACATGTCTGCAACATTTAGTGACCCAGGTCTTAGATTTAGCCCAATGACAACACATCATAATTGGACTATTGTGGGGTATAAATAGAGTAGATTATAAATAGCTACAGCCTTTTTTTGAACTCTTCCAGTGTTACCATGGCTGAAGATTGTTCTCGCTAACAACTATTTCATTGATTATCTCAAAAATTAGTCCGCTAGTCGGAATATTAAGCATAATCATATTCGGTGGCTGTAATTTAGCCATCTGCCATGTGCTAACTAACAAATATGAATGAATAATTCAGAAATATGTATTCATACTGTTACAAGAACAATAATAACAATTCAAATGCCGTCCATTAAAAAGCAAGGACAGGCACAGTGCTGACAAAAATAAAGTGTATTTTTTTCATGACAAAAAAGAAAAGTAAAAATAGCAGTAATAAAAACAAAACCGCTTGATAACATAAGAAAAGTTAGCATATTTCTAAGATAGCGCCATCCATGCGCCCCGGTCGTCACAGTACGAAGCCAGCAAGAAAGAGTTCTCTCGCTACGGGCTTGACGGAGGTAGATGAAGGTGCGTGGATGGTCCTCCGAGCGATGGAAGCAGAGACGCTCCGCTGTTCTCCAGATGAGGAGATGATATGGGGACCTGGAGGTGTTCTGGTCCCGATCGACTCCATCTGGCCCGGGGAGGTCCGCTCTCAGCTCGCTGGCACGCGTCAGCGAAGGCGGAAGTCGCACAAGACGGCTTCAGCTCGCGACAGAGACGCGCCACCCCCGCAATTCTTCCCTCCGGAACACAGCCAACCAGCCCAGGATTCCCCTCCGCCGATGTTTGGTAATCCCATCACTCACTTTGCCAAACAGTTCACTGATTGGGCTGTCAGTCAGCTGGAGACCCGCGCGGATGACGTCATCCCGTCCACTGGTGATGACGTCATAGACGAAGACATTTTTTAAAATTCAGTCAATTCTTTCTGTCAGCCGCCTACAAATGACTTTAATTCAACAATTAAATACTATCAGGACATTTTTGTTAATTATAAGTCTAGTCAGTACCAGTCACATTCTGGTTTTCAAGCCCCACCCCCTATGGCTCAAGCTCCGCCCACTCTGTTTTCTCCCTCTTGGTCGTCCCTACAGTCCACTATTGAAGAGCAGAATAGACAATTTGGACAATCAAAAGGGGAGGAGCCTACCCACCTCCTCACCTCCTCCCTCCCACCCCTAAAGACTGTTCCAGACTGCTCAAGACGCGTCTGGGATCCGCTTCTTGAGGGGGGGGGCTAGTACTGGGTGCTTTGCTAGTGGGCGGGCACAGCTGCGCCCAGCCAAGCCCAAACCTCCATGCCGGCCTCCGCCACCAGACCTTCGGCATGCTAAGCCGCAACCCCCGGCCAGGCAACCTCCGCCAAAGTCACGCCCAGCACCTGCTCCTAGGCTGGTTCTCGCACCAGCACCGAATCCAAGTCTGGTTTCCACACCAGCACCGACTCCAAGTCTGGTTTCCGCACCAGCACCTGTTTCCACGGCAACGACAACGACAGTCCGGACGCCTGCCACTCTGACGCCACCATCAACCCTGGTGGTCCTGCAAACACCATCCTCTCCACCTCCTGCTCCATCGCTGCAAAGCACACGAGACCCCGCAGAGACCGACCAAGTAAAATGGGCATTGCACCAACAGGACAAACAACTTGGACAACAAGAGGAACAATTTGGCGTTCTTGGGGCTTGCGTCAACGCCATAGCGGAACGCCAAGACGCCCGCCTTGGTGCTTTGGAGAGACAGATGGGAAGTATACTCTCCGCACTGCAGGTGATGATTCCCCCTACGGCCAACACAGCAGTCCAGCTCAGACATCCACCACCCGCAGATACTCCGTTGCCTGATTCGCCTCTGGCTCCGCCCACGCCGACAGACGAGCCGCCTGCCCCACCTCTGGCTCCGCCCACGCCGACAGACGAGCCGCCTGCTCCGCCTCTGGCTCCGCCCACGCCGACAGACGAGCCGCCTGCTCCGCCTCTGGCTCCGCCCACGCCGACAGACGAGCCGCCTGCTCCGCCTCTGGCTCCGCCCATGCCGACAGACGAGCCGCCTGCTCCGCCTCTGGCTCCGCCCACGCCGACGGCGCCTCCTGCTTCCATGGCGACGGCGCCTCCTGCTTCCATGGCGACGGCGCCTCCTGATTCCATGGCGACTGCGCCTCCTGCTTCCATGGCGACGGCGCCTCCTGCTTCCACGGCGACGGCGCCTCCTGCTTCCACGGCGACGGCGCTTCCTGTTTCCACGGCGACGACGCTTCCTGTTTCCACGGCGACGACGCTTCCTGTTTCCACGGCGACGACGCTTCCTGTTTCCACGGCGACGACGCTTCCTGTTTCCACGGCGACGACGACGCTTCCTGTTTCCACGGCGACGACGACGCTTCCTGTTTCCACGGCGACGACGACGCTTCCTCCTGTTTCCACGGCGACGACGACGCTTCCTCCTGCTTCCACGGCGACGACGACGCTTCCTCCTGCTTCCACGGTGACTTCTGCTCTCTCCTCGTCGTCTCAGCGACCTCGGGTGGTCTGGCGGCGCAAGCGGCGCTCTCGGAGGTTAGAGTATGGACGCCAGTGGCGCAAACAGCAGCGACACCCGAGACGTAGTCGCAGAACTCTCCGGCTGCTGAACTTCTGGCGCCACTCACGCCCACCTTCTCGGCAGCCACAAATGTGGCCTTTCCGTGGTTCCATTCGCCGCCGCCACCTGACTCGTCCCCGGTGGATTCGGGGACATGTGACCTGGCGACCCTCCGCCAAATCCTCCCTCCATCCTCCCTTGACTCTTGAACTTTGTTATAGTTGGGGGGGTTTTAGTTTTTCTAGGGGACATCTGGAATCTGTCCCTTAAGGGGGGGGTACTGTTATGATCCGCTGCCCGGATCATATTTTCTGTTTACGTTTTCAAGATACTTGTGTTTTTGGTTAGTTTTGGACTCCTTGAGTACCTGTTTTGTACACCTGAGTTTGTTGCCACGGCTGCTTATTATTTTCACCTGCTGCGTTTGTTCCCGACACGCACCTGTTTGTCATCACTGACATTATTATTTAAGCCTGTCCTCCCTGTCATTCGTTCTTGCTTCGTAGTTTGTTTTCATGCAACAGTTGACGACTTTTGTTCTGGATCTGTACCTGTTAGCTTCCACGCTAGGTTCGGTTACTCGCTAGCTCCCACGCTAGTCTTTCTTAGTTTTACCTTATGTGCTATGAGCACCCTTTTCTTTGTTCCAGTATAATTTATTCCGGTAAATAAATCATTTCTTTTACCTTCACGCTGTGTCCGAAGTCCGTTGCATCCTGGGAGAACGAAACCCCGCATCACCATGCGCCCCGGTCGTCACAGTTAGCATGATAACATAGAAAAAGTTAGTGTACGTATAAGATGGCGCCAAGTATCAAAATCTATTATTTTTAGGTTCAAATTAATAAAATGAGAAAATATGGTGGCATAAAACATTAGCATGCTAATGTTAGCATAATAACATAAGAAAAGTTGGCATACTTTAAAGACGGTGCCAAGTATCAAAAGTCATGGTTTTTAGGTTCAAACGAATGAAATGAGCAAATGTGTTAGCAGAAAACATTAGCATTTGTCAGCACTGTGCCTGTTAGCATGATATAGGAAAAGTTAGTATAGGTCCTAAGATGGCACCAAGTATAAAAATCTATGATTTTTAGGTTCAAATGAATAAAATGAGAAAATATGCTAGCATAAAATGCTAGCATGCTAATGTTAGCATGATAACATAGGAAACATTGGCATACTTTTAAGACGGTGCCAAGTATCAAAAGTCATGGTTTTTAGGTTAAAATTAATAAAATGAGCAAATATGCTAGGAGAAAATGTTAGCATGCTAATGTTAGCATGATAACATAGGAAAAGTTAGTGTACGTATAAGATGGCACCAAGTATCAAAATCTATTATTTTTAGGTTCAAATGAATAAAATGAGAAAATATGGTGGCATAAAACATTAGAATGCTAATGTTAGCATAATAACATAGGAAAAGTTGGCATACTTTTAAGCTGGTGCCAAGTATCAAAAGTCATGGTTTTTAGGTTCAAACGAATAAAATGAGCAAATATGCTAGGAGAAAATGTTAGCATGATAACAGAGGAAAAGTTAGTGTACGTATAAGATGGCGCCAAGTATCAAAATCTATTATTTTTAGGTTCAAATGAATAAAATGAGAAAATATGCTGGCATAAAACGTTAGCATGCTAATGTTAGCATAATAACATAGGAAAAGTTAGCATACTTTTAAGACGGTGCCAAGTATCAAAAGTCATGGTTTTTAGGTTCAAACGAATAAAATGAGCAAATATGCTAAGAGAAAATATTAGCATGCTAATGTTAGCATGATCACATAGGAAACGTTAGTGTATGTATAAGATGGCGCCAAGTATCAAAATCTATTATTTTTAGGTTCAAATGAATAAAATGAGAAAATGTGCTAGCATAAAACGTTACCATGCATTTTCATGCATATTTGTACGCGCAATCGTAATGTCATCAAGCGAGCGTCGTTAAAATTAACTAATATGGTAACACATTTCTGAGTGTCTGTTAGTATTATTAACTTACAATAAATTACAATTCAGTTTCACAAATTTACCAAATGGTCACAGTGGAGTTCTTGAGTCTGTTTAGCTGATTGGAGAGCTAGCTTGCACAGCTAGTGGGTCCATGACCATGACTTCTGTTTGTTTGATCAGCCGTTTTACTGCCGTGTTACAGACACTGTGTGGAAACAATTAACGTATGTAAATATGTATATCTGTCTGTGTAAATAACTACATTGACAATATATATATCTGCGGCTTGCAGTTTGTTTGTTTTTTCTTTCTAAAATTTAGTGGGTGCGGTTTATAATCCGGAAAATGTGGCATTTATTTTGTTAAATGTTGTGTATATGACATTTAATACATGGCCGGATGCACAACAATACTAGCAGGTTCTACATTTAATAAGATCAGCTTTAAAAAAATGTGTTTACTTTAGTTACTTGCTGTAAAACTTTTTCAGTTCCTAATCTGTTGTCAAAGTATCGGCCAAAACATTGGGTCGGCCAAAAATGTTGATGAGGACATCCCTATCAATATTTTTGGAATATATTATAAATAGAATAAAAATGAAAATAGGATATTTTGTCATCCTGTAGTGCAAATACAATGACAGCAAACCACATTTATGTTACTGTTTCTCTTAGTCCTTTATTATGGGCCTGCTGCAATGCAAGCATATTAATATTGCTCATACTTCAACTTTTAATATTATTATAGTTTTGCACGTTTCTCTTACGCGTAATACGTGACGAACCGGCCGACGAACCCCCACATACTTTGTTATACCGTCGGAAAGGTCTCAATCGCGCCGATGGGTTGGGAACATTTCGTGTTACCAAAGCGACGCTATTCAGACAGAAAAAAAAAGGGGCCAATTGAATGGACACATACCGTATTTTTCGGAGTATAAGTCGCACCGGAGTATAAGTCGCACCTGCCGAAAATGCATAATAAAGAAGGAAAAAAACATTATGCAACTTTCATAAACTATGAAAAAAACTGCGACTTATAGTCCGAAAAATACGGTACCCTTTTAATGGACGATTGCTCTGAGACAAAGGCATAAAAGACAAGATGACCTCCTCTTGTAGCTCAGCCATACTTTCACGTAGCTCGGTGCTTAACGTCTCATTTTGTTCACACACTTGTCTACTTTAACCCTGGCTAAAAAGTTTTGACGTCCAATGTTTGGTTTTGGGTGGATGGCCATCGGAAGGAGGCGAGCGCCATCTGGGTTTTTCCGTTAAAGCGGATGGCGTCCACTCTAATTTACTAGAGCGTAGAAGCCCAGAAAAAATACTTTTATTTTGGTGAACAACCTGTCCTCACGGCCACATCTTTTATGCCACTGTCATGTGTATTGTTGAAAACGTTGACACACATGTCCTCTCTCAGAAAATGTCACTTTTATGGAGCTCATGTGTCCCATTTGGTTTTTGGGGGCCCTCAAAGCCAAGAAAGTCAGTTAAATCTCTCATTGACTCCAATGTTAGATGTCGGCGCCTAAAAACACAAATATTCACATTTTCCTACTCGCTCTAACTCGGCCATTTCCCCACTTATCGGAAATCTGAGAACACCGGAACGTTCCCCAAAGCCTTGAGGCGCTCACGGTTTTTACGAAAAGTCGATATCTCGAAAGGTTTGCCCACAATCAGACATTGTTCGGCATGAAGTTTTTCAACAAATCCTACATAAACTGCTGTCATTGTGTAATGGTGTACAAACTATCATTAAAAAGTACATTTCATTGGACACAGGAAGTCACTGAATTATTTCCTACTGCTTTTCCCACATGTTGAATTGTGATGTAGAAAATAAAGTAAACCATTTACTTTATATGTGACTGCCTTGTCTAAACAATTCCCAATCACACAGACATGACTAAAATATTAATTATTATTCATAATTAATGCTGCTTGATGGGAGACTTAAATATTACAAAGTAGGGTTGTCCCGATACCAATATTTTGGTACCGTTACCAAAATGTATTTCGATACTTTTCTCAATAAAGGGGACCACAAAAATATGTCATTATTGTCTTTATTGTAACAAAACATGTTAGAGTACATGAAACATATGTTTATTATTGTAATTTAGTCCTTAGATAAAATAGTGAACATACTAGACAACTTGTCTTTTAGTAGTAAGTAAACAAACAAAGACTCCTAATTAGTCTGCTGACGTATGCAGTAACATATTGTGTTATTTATCTACCTATTATTTTGTCTACATTATGAGGGACAAACTGTAAAAATGTATTATTAATCTACTTGTTCATTTACTGTTAATATCTGCTTATTTTCTGTTTTAACATGCTCTATCTACACTTCTGTTAAAGTGTAATAATCACTTATTCTTCTCTTCTTTGATACTTTACATTAGTTTTGGATGATCAATCAATCAATCAATCAATCAATGTTTATTTTTAAAGCCCTAAATCACAAGTGTCTCAAAGGGCTGCACATTTAGGTATAGTTACAGGATCATACATTGGTCATATTCAAAGTCCTCATGTGTCCAGGGACGTATTTACTGACTTTATAAACATAATATGAATTTGAAAAAAAGGAAAAAATATTTTGTGACTATTAAAAATATGGATGTAATCATAGTAGTATCGACTAGATACGCTCTTGTACTTGGTATCATTACAGTGGATGTCAGGTGCAGATCCACCCATGGCATTTGTTTACATTTAGGAACGGTAGCTTTTGTTAGCGGTGACACCGGTGAGCTATTGTATCCTCCTAGGGTGTGTAGTGAAGCATGTTTAACTATTCCTCGTCCTCCACTGATAATGTACTTGTAAAAAACATACTTTATTTGTCGCCATAGAGGCCACGATTAGTGATTTAGAAGTAGATAAAACACTGTGGATGGATGTTAGCTGCTAGCTAGCTAGCCATGTCTTAAAGCACCTCTTCCTGTGTCTGCTTGTAAGTACTCTGTGTGTGTGCGCTGCCGAACATGCTCATCCGCTCGTAAAACCAGCAATGTCACCACATGACGACGAGGCGCCGTCATGCCCGTTAAAATCAATAAATAAACATGGGGAACCGGTACTTTTCAGAGTAGAGTACCGTTTTAGCGTACAACCCCACTTCACATTTTTAGTGTTTTCATCCGATTTCAGTTAAAAGTGCCCCCATGTAAACTGTCAATCTACTTTAAAAAAAACACAAAAGTCACATTTGGTTTTCTCACCTCTCCGAGCACCCGTGTCCCCCTCCCCTCCCCCTCCTGGATCTGACTGCAGGTCCTTCACCTGGTGCCAGAGGAAGCAGACAAACACTGACTTATGTCATTCCTCTCGCGGTCAGCCCTCGACCTGCTTAGCTCTTTTTCAAACACGACCGCTGCATTTTCCCCTTAAGGGTGTATTTAAAACTTAAAAAAAAAAAAAAAAAAGTTAGCTGTTCTCAATGGAACTTAGTGTCCACCATCTTTTTCCCTATTAAAAACTTCCTCTCATTGACTCTATAAACCCTTGTTAATGTCTCGTCTCGCTCTTAGACGTTGTGTCATGTGTGAACCTGGTCACCTCTTCTTGTGTAGCGTACGTTTATCATCAAATATATTCACTCTTCATATTCCATACTCTGAAATTCCAATAGAATGCAGTTTATTTATAGACTCTATAGGACCGTTATGCAAACACAGACGTTATTTCACCAGCAGCAGTCACTCACTAGCACACTTAGAGGAACAAAGTGGCATTACAAGCCAACATGCGCTTCATACAAACTTTTACATATTAACTCGGGCTGGGCGATAAACTGTATCACCGCAGAAATGTCCTGTGTCAGTCGATTTTGATCATTATTGATATTTTTAATGAATTATCAGGAGAAAAATATATGAAATATAAACATTATTATTTCATATGTAACCTTTTCTCTGATTATATTTCGCTCAGCTGTCAAGGAAATGTCAACACAAGCATGGAAAACACTCAAACAACGTCAACTAAATTGAATAAGTTCTTAAAATGAAAGTTCAAAACTAAGGAATATGTAAGAAATGCCTCATAAAGTGTAAGAAAATAGTGCAAAGTGTGAAAATGTAAATATAGAAAAACCTGATAAGAATTATTTTCTGCAGGTTTAGTGCCAGAAAGTTACAGCTGTGCTCTAAAGGGTAAGTGTGGCTAAGGTGGTGTAGTATGACCGGTCTTAGTGGGGACAAGCACCTTGCATCATTTACAGACCACATTGGTCTGACGACGGTCCCTTTGAAAAAAAATCCCAAAAAGTGCCCAACTGTCCAGGTGACTTTTCCTCTTTCATCCACAATTTCTTCGTTTTGACTTTCTCTTCTCACTCCATGCAGAGAATCAACAACCAGACAGCAAGATGGTGCAACCAAACTTGATAGTTGTTACTGTTACCTGATTGGCTGTTAGCGTATTACTCCCACTGATCAGTGATCACTTCCTGCGTTGCTAGGTTACCAGAGTGCCTTTGTTCATGCAAGCAACCTTGCTTCCATACTTCCACTTTCTTCCGAAGAAAAAACAAATGCATATATCGAATGTTTTATCGAAGGCATTTTTTTAAATGAATATTGATTACGTGTCTATCACGATTTATATTGATATGGTCGTATCACCCAGCCCTAAGTGAACTGGAGGTGGGGAGGATTGTAAGTCACATAAGAGACAACTAGTATCCCAAAAAGTGATATTGTTAGGATGTTGGCACGTATCGCAGTGTCGCTTTTCATATTGCTGTCACAATATGGTTTTAATGTCCACACTCCTCTACACATTCTTCCACAGTCTCCACAGACTCATACACCCCCAATACATCCATAATGACTTTAGCAGCTTAAACTATTTCTTTCTTGGTTTTTGTCAAGCTGCTTGCCGTTGTTCAGAACAAATCTCCAAGATGTAAGGATGTAGGTAAGACCTGGGAAAATTAAGCTTTTCAATCTGGACCGCCAGACATTCCCAAATCATTTTTTTACATATTTAAGATGGAAAGTGGTGCTGCCATTATGATGTTTACACATGACCATAAGTCTTGAACTATACAAAGTCTTTCAATGGTTGGAATCTGCGCTTTTGCATGATGTACTAGTTACTATGGTAATCTAATTAGTTACTATGCTCATACACTAGTTACTATGGTAATATACTAGTTACTATAGTAATCTAATTAGTTACTATGGTAATGAACTAGTTTAATATGGTAATGTACTAGTTACCATGGTAATATACTAGTTACTATGGTAATACACTAGTTACTATGGTAATATACTAGCTACTATGGTCATCTAATTAGTTACTATGGTCATCTAATTAGTTACTATGGTAATATACTAGTTACTATGGTAATACACTAGTTACTTTGGTCATATACTAGTCCCTATGGTAATCTAATTAGTTACTATGGTAATACACTAGTTACTATGGTAATATACTAGTTACTATAGTAATCTAGTTAGTTACTATGGTAATGAACTAGTTTAATATGGTAATGTACTAGTTACCATGGTAATATACTAGTTACTATGGTAATACACTAGTTACTATGGTAATATACTAGCTACTATGGTCATCTAATTAGTTACTATGGTCATCTAATTAGTTACTATGGTAATATACTAGTTACTATGGTAATACACTAGTTACTTTGGTCATATACTAGTCCCTATGGTAATCTAATTAGTTACTATGGTAATACACTAGTTACTATGGTAATATACTAGTTACCATGGTCATCTAATTAGTTGCTATGGTAATACACTAGTTACTATGGAAATATACTAGTTACTATGGTTATCTAATTAGTTACTATGGTAATACACTAGTTACTATGGTAATATAATAGTTACGATGGTATTCTAATTGGTTACTATGGTATTACACTAGTTACTATGGCAATATACTAGTTACTATAATAATCTAATTAGTTACTATGGTAATATACTAGTTACTATGGTCATCTACTATTTTACTATGGTAATATACTAGTTACTATGGTAATACACTAGTTACTATAGTCATTAACTAGTTACTATGGTAATACACGAGTTACTATGGTAATATACAAGTTATTATGTAGTCTAATTAGTTATTATGGTAATATACTAGTTACTATGGTTATCTAATTAGTTACTATGGTAATACACTAGTTACTATGGTAATATAGTAGTTACGATGGTATTCTAATTGGTTACTATGGTATTACACTAGTTACTATGGCAGTATACTAGTTACTATAATAATCGAATTAGTTACTATGGTAATATACTAGTTACTATGGTCATTTACTATTTTACTATGGTAATATACTAGTTACTATGGTAGAATACAAGTTCTTATGTAGTCTAATTAGATGCTATGGTAATACACTCGTTACTATGGTAATACACTAGTTACTATGGTAATATACTAGTTACTATGGTAATATACTAGTTCCTATGTAATCTAATTAGTTACTAAATTAATGTGCTAGTTAATATGGTAATACACTAGTTACCATGGTAATATACTAGTTACTATGGTAATACACTAGTTACTATGGTAATATACTAGTTACCATGGTCATCTAATTAGTTGCTATGGTAATACGCTAGTTACTATGGAAATATACTAGTTACTATGGTTATCGAATTAGTTACTATGGTAATACACTAGTTACTATGGTAATATAATAGTTATGATGGTATTCTAATTGGTTACTATGGTATTACACTAGTTACTATGGCAATATACTAGTTACTATAATAATCTAATTAGTTACTATGGTAATATACTAGTTACTATGGTCATCTACTATTTTACTATGGTAATATACTAGTTACTATGGTAATACACTAGTTACTATCGTCATTAACTAGTTACTATGGTAATACACAAGTTACTATGGTAATGTACAAGTTCTTATGTAGTCTAATTAGTTATTATGGTAATATACTAGTTACTATGGTTATCTAATTAGTTACTATGGTAATACACTAGTTACTATGGTAATATAGTAGTTACGATGGTATTTTAATTGGTTACTATGGTATTACACTAGTTACTATGGCAATATACTAGTTACTATAATAATCGAATTAGTTACTATGGTAATATACTAGTTACTATGGTCATCTACTATTTTACTATGGTAATATACTAGTTACTATGGTAATACAGTTTACTATAGTCATTAACTAGTTACTTTAGTAATACACAAGTTACTATGGTAATACACAAGTTCTTATGTAGTCTAATTAGATGCTATGGTAATACACTCGTTACTATGGTAATACACTAGTTACTATGGTAATATACTAGTTACTATGGTAATATACTAGTTCCTATGTAATCTAATTAGTTACTAAATTAATGTGCTAGTTAATATGGTAATACACTAGTTAGTATGGTAATATACTAGTTACTATGGTAATCTAATTAGTTACTATGGTAATATACTACAAACCCCATTTCCATATGAGTTGGGAAATTGTGTTAGATGTAAATATAAACGGAATACGATGATTTGCAAATCATTTTCAACCCATATTCAGTTGAATATGCTACAAAGACAACATATTTGATGTTCAAACTGATAAACTTTTTTTTTGTGCAATTAATCATCAACTTTAGAATTTGATGCCAGCAACACGTGACAAAGAAGTTGGGAAAGGTGGAAATAAATACTGATAAAGTTGAGGAATGCTCATCAAACACTTATTTGGAATATCCCACAGGTGTGCAGGCTAATTGGGAACAGGTGGGTGCCATGATTGGGTATAAAAACAGCTTCCCAAAAAATGCTCAGTCTTTCACAAGAAAGGATGGGGCGAGGTACACCCCTTTGTCCACAACTGCGTGAGCAAATAGTCAAACAGTTTAAGAACAACGTTTCTCAAAGTGCAATTGCAAGAAATTTAGGGATTTCAACATCTACAGTCCATAATATCATCAAAAGGTTCAGAGAATCTGGAGAAATCACTCCACGTAAGCGGCATGGCCGGAAACCAACATTGAATGACCGTGACCTTCGATCCCTCAGACGGCACTGTATCAAAAACCGACATCAATCTCTAAAGGATATCACCACATAGGGTCAGGAACACTTCAGAAAACCACTGTCACTAAATACAGTTTGTCGCTAGATCTGTAAGTGCAAGTTAAAGCTCTACTATGCAAAGCGAAAGCCATTTATCAACAACATCCAGAAACGCCGCCGGCTCCTTTGGGCCCGAGATCATCTAAGATGGACTCATGCAAAGTGGAAAAGTGTTCTGTGGTCTGACAAGTCCACATTTCAAATAGTTTTTTGAAATATTCGACATCGTGTCATCCGGACCAAAAGAGAAGCGAACCATCCTGACTGTTAAAAGCCAGCATCTGTGATGGTATGGGGGTGCATTAGTGCCCAAGGCATGGGTAACTTACACATCTGTGAAGGCACCATTAATGCTGAAAGGTACATACAGGTTTTGGAACAACATATGCTGCCATCTAAGCGGCGTCTTTTTCATGGACGCCCCTGCTTATTTCAGCAAGACAATGCCAAGCCACATTCAGCACGTGTTACAACAGCGTGGCTTCGTAAAAAAAGAGTGCGTGTACTTTCCTGGCCCGCCCGCAGTCCAGACCTGTCTCCCATCGAAAATGTGTGGCGCATTATGAAGCGTAAAATACGACAGCGGAGACCCCGGACTGTTGATCGACTGAAGCTCTACATAAAACAAGAAGGGGAAATAATTCCACTTTCAAAGCTTCAAGAATTAGTTTCCTCAGCTCCCAATCGTTTATTGAGTGTGTTGTTAAAAGAAAAGGTGACGTAACACAGTGGTGAACATGCCCTTTCCCAACTGCTTTGGCACGTGATGCAGCCATGAAATTCTAAGTTAATTATTATTTGCAAAAAAAATAAAGTTTATGAGTTTGAACATCAAATATCTTGTCTTTGTAGTGCATTCAACTGAATATGGGTTGAAAAGGATGTGCAAATCATTGTATTCCGTTTATATTTACATCTAACACAATTCCCCAACTCATATGGAAACAGGGTTTGTAGTTACTATGGTAATCTAATTAGTTACTATGGTAATATACTAGTTACTATGGTAATACACGTGTTACTATGGTATTCTAATTACTATGGTAATCGAATTAGTTACTATGGTAATCGAATTAGTTACTATGGTGATATACTAGTTACTATGGTCATATACTAGTTACTATGTTAATACACTAGTCACTATGGTCATATACTAGTTACTATGGTCATATACTAGTTACTATGGTAATGTAAGTCACAGCAGTTCAAACCAAGCAGTGTGGGTGGGGAGTGTTTCCACAGAGTGTTTCCAGAGCCTGAAATGCGGGTGTCAGGGACAGACTTGGAAGACGATTTTCTAAAGGCAGTTCTAAAGTTGAGTGATATATCAGATTTATCAGATTGTAGGTGTGGTTGTAAAATATGATTGTAAAATATGTGGATGGAGAGGGGGTGTGACGTTCATATGTTGTCAATATTCAGTGTTTTATCCTTCATAGTTCATATTGTAACATTCTTTATTTTCATGTACATTCTGGGTGTCTCATTCAGTAAACAAATGTAAAATTCCTTTTTCATGCCTTCTGTCATAAAGTTTTTAGCTTTCAATCAGACATTATTGTGAGGTTTTGTATTGGTGTTCCTAAAAATAGGACCCAAGCACACATACTGTACAGCAGATTTTTTCTAAATAATTTGAAAAGTATACGAATAGGAAGTCATAATAAACCTTTTTGAGCATATTAAAGTAAAATTAAACAAAAACAAAACTAAATATATATACAGTCGCGATCAAAAGTGTACAAACACTTGTAAAGAACCTAATGTCATGGCTGTCTTGAGTTTCCAATCATTTCTACAACTCTTATTTTTTTGTGATAGAGTGATTGGAGCGCATACTTGTTGGTCACAAAAAACATTCATGAAGTTTGCTTCTTTTATGAATTTATTATGGGT
>NC_084571.2:19410000-19475000 GCF_033978685.3 Nerophis lumbriciformis | reverse complement strand
AGTGTCACAGTGGCTTACACTTGCCTCACATCTCATAAGCTTGACAACACACTGTGTCCAATATTTTCACAAAGATAAAATATGTCATATTTTTGGTTCATTTAATAGTTGAAACAAATTTACATTATTGCAATCAGTAGATAAAACATTGTCCTTTACAATTATAAAAGCTTTTTACAAAAATCTACTCCTCTGCTTGCATGTCAGCAGACTGGGGTAGATCCTGCTGAAATCCTATGTATTAAATGAATAGAGAATCGTTTTGAATCGGAAAAATATCGTTTTTGAATCGAGAATCGCGTTGAATCGAAAAAATCAATTTATAATCGAATCGTGACCCCAACAATCGATATTGAATCAAATCGTGGGACACCTAAAGATTCGCAGCCCTAGTGTATATGTATGTTTGTACAGTGAATGTATATGTATGTGTATATGTATGTTTGTACAGTGAATGTATATGTATGTGTATATGTATGTTTGTACAGTGAATGTATATGTACAATAAGTGTATATGTATGTTTGTACAGTGAATGTATATGTACAGTATATGTATATGTATGTTTGTACAGTGAATGTGCGTGTGGATGTACAAACTTTGAGTATGTAGGTATGTACTGTATTTGTGCATGTATGTGGGAGCGTAGGTACCTATGTGTGTATGTGAGTATATATGTGTATTTGTATGTACAATATATTTGACCCCCAGTGTGTGCGGGAGCCAGAGTACGGCCCCAGCCACCCAGAGAGCCCATCGAAATTAAGGACCTGGAGAAAATGTATTAAATGTAAATATTTGTATTTAAAATGTATAATTTCATATGCTATCACGACAGAAAAAAAGGAAAGGTCAATACAAGCACGGAAAACAAACAATTATTATTTTTATTATCAGTTTATTATTTATTTGGTCAGTGGTCAGCAAAATAAACAAACACTTTTTTACGTTCTTAAATTGAGAATTTTACAGAGCGAAAGGGTTTAGGCTTAAGTTGAGCACTTATTTGGCCGAACCCTATAACCCATGTGAAATACAAGATGTAGTAAAACCAGGAGATGTCCTTTACACAACATATTATAAATACACCTTGTACCCAACAAATATATACACAGTAAAGACATGTGAAATATCCCTGAACACTGAACATTAAACACCAATAATATGCAATATACAAACACTTATATTATTATTTATGTCCCACATTTAGTTTTGTAACAAACATTGATCATGATATTAACTACTGCTGTGGATTCGAGAGTTTACAATGTAAACTAAATAGTAAAATCACATTGAACACTTAATAATAACCTCTTAAATGAAGGTGTAAAAATGTTACAAATGCTTAATCAAATGTTACAAAATAGTCTAAAATGTGAAAATGTAAACCGAGAGAAACCTGAGAAGTGTTTTCTGCAGGTTTAGTGCCAGGAAGTTACAGCTGTGTGCGACTAAGGTGGCGTAGTCTTGGTGGGGACGAGTGCGTTGCATCATTTCCAGACCACATTGACTACGTTTCCATGCACTAAATTAGTCTGGTTTCTCAAATAGTTTATTTTTTTTGTATTTTCACACCTACATGTGAAATCTTAGTGTCCATGCACTCTCTCTAATTCCACTATTGGTCATACTGAGGGGCGCCTTTTTCCTTTTAGCACGGATAAAAGTATTGTTTTTCCAGTTGACCTACTGTATGACGTGCCTGTGTCACACCAAGACAAGTCAGCGGTGCAGTTCTTGTTGCACAGATGACAAATACTACATCTCAAATGGCTATGTTGATGTTAAATACTGTAGAAATGTCCTTAGATTACCAAGGTGGTCTGGTAAATGGGTCCCAAGCAAATAAAGACAGATAGAAAACCATCGATTGCCTCAAAGTTAATATTGATGCACCAAGTTTGAAGTCGGAAGGAAAAGAGGCTTTAGATGAGGGTGGCTGTTGTGTACGAGCTGTGTGGAACACAGTTACTGCTCATCACTTTAAAGTGCACACATCAATCAATCAATCAAAGTTTACTTATATAGCCCTAAATCACGAGTGTCTCAAAGGGCTGCACAAGCCACAACGACATCCTGGGCTCAGATCCCACATCAGGGCAAGAAAAAACTCAACCTAATGGGATGACAATGAGAAACCTTGGAGGGGACCACAGATGTGGGGACCCACCCTGGGCGACCAGTGCAATGGACGTCGAGTGGATCTAGTTAATAGTGGAGAGTCCAGTCCATAGTGGATCTAACATTCCAGACCATAGTGTATCTAGTTAATAGTGTGAGAGTCCAGTCCATTGTGGATCTAGTTAATAGTATGAGAGTGCAGTCCATAGTGTATCTAACATAATATTGTGAGAGTCCAGTCCATAGTGGATCTAGTTAATAGTGTGAGAGTCCAGTCCATAGTGGAGCTAACATAATATTGTGAGAGTCCAGTCCATTGTGGATCTAGTTAATAGTATGAGAGTCCAGTCCATAGTGGATCTAACATAATAGTGTGAGAGTCCAGTCCATAGTGGAGCTAACATAATATTGTGAGAGTCCAGTCCATTGTGGATCTAGTTAATAGTATGAGAGTCCAGTCCATAGTGGATCTAACATAATAGTGTGAGAGTCCAGTCCATAGTGGATCTAACATAATAGTGTGAGAGTCCAGTCCATACTGGATCTAACATAATAGTGTGAGAGTCCAGTCCATAGTGGATCTAACAGAATAGTGTGAGAGTCCAGTCCATAGTGGATCTAACATAATATTGTGAGAGTCCAGTCCATAGTGGATTAAACATAATAGTGTGAGAGTCCAGTCCATAGTGGATCTAACAGAATAGTGTGAGAGTCCAGTCCATAGTGGATCTAACATAATATTGTGAGAGTCCAGTCCATAGTGGATTAAACATAATAGTGTGAGAGTCCAGTCCATAGTGGATCTAACATAATAGTGTGAGAGTCCAGTCCATAGTGGAGCTAACATAATATTGTGAGAGTCCAGTCCATAGTGGATCTAGTTAATAGTGTGAGAGTCCAGTCCATAGTGGAGCTAACATAATAGTGTGAGAGTCCAGTCCATAGTGGAGCTAACATAATATTGTGAGAGTCCAGTCCATAGTGGAGCTAACATAATATTGTGAGAGTCCAGTCCATTGTGGATCTAGTTAATAGTATGAGAGTCCAGTCCATAGTGGATCTAACATAATAGTGTGAGAGTCCAGTCCATAGTGGAGCTAACATAATATTGTGAGAGTCCAGTCCATTGTGGATCTAGTTAATAGTATGAGAGTCCAGTCCATAGTGGATCTAACATAATAGTGTGAGAGTCCAGTCCATAGTGGATCTAACATAATAGTGTGAGAGTCCAGTCCATAGTGGATCTAACATAATAGTGTGAGAGTCCAGTCCATAGTGGATCTAACAGAATAGTGTGAGAGTCCAGTCCATAGTGGATCTAACATAATATTGTGAGAGTCCAGTCCATAGTGGATTAAACATAATAGTGTGAGAGTCCAGTCCATAGTGGATCTAACATAATAGTGTGAGAGTCCAGTCCATAGTGGAGCTAACATAATATTGTGAGAGTCCAGTCCATTGTGGATCTAGTTAATAGTATGAGAGTCCAGTCCATAGTGGATCTAACATAATAGTGTGAGAGTCCAGTCCATAGTGGATCTAACATAATAGTGTGAGAGTCCAGTCCATAGTGGATCTAACATAATAGTGTGAGAGTACAGTCCATAGTGGATCTAACAGAATAGTGTGAGAGTCCAGTCCATAGTGGATCTAACATAATATTGTGAGAGTCCAGTCCATAGTGGATCTAGTTCATAGTGTGAGAGTCCAGTCCATAGTGGATTAAACATAATAGTGTGAGAGTCCAGTCCATAGTGGATCTAACATAATATTGTGAGAGTCCAGTCCATAGTGGATCTAACATAATAGTGTGAGTCCAGTCCATAGTGGATCTAACATAATAGTGAGAGTCCAGTCCATAGTGGATCTAACATAGTGAGAGTCCAGTCCATAGTGGATCTAACATAATAGTGAGAGTCCAGTCCATAGTGGATCTAAGATAATAGTGAGAGTAAAGTCCATAGTGGGGCCAGCAGGAGTGGAGACGAGTCAGCAGCGCAGAGATGTTCCCAATCGATGCACAGGCGAGCGGTCCACCCCGGGTCCCGACTCTGGACAGCCAGCACTTCATCCATGGCCACCGGACCTGTGTGTCTCCCCCTCCACAAGGGAAAGGGGATCAGAGCAGAAAAGAAACGACAGATCAACTGGTCTAAAAGGGGGTCTATTTAAAGGCAAATTCATTTTAAGATGGGACTTAAATGCTTCTACTGAGGTAGCATCTCTAACTGTTACTGCTAGAACATTCCAGAGTACTGGAGCCCCAATAGAAAACGCTCTATAGCCCGCAGACTTTTTTTGGGTTCTGGGAATCACTAATAAGTTCTTAGAACGCAGATTTCTTGCCGGGACATATGGTACAATACAATCAGCAAGATAGGCTGGAGCTAGACCGTGTAGTATTTTATACGTAAGTAGTAAAACCATAAAGTCACATCTTAAGTGCACAGGAAGCCAGTGCAGGTGAGCCAGTATAGGTATATATATAGGTATATATATATATAGGTATATATGTACTGTATATAGGTATATAAAGGTATATACAGTATAGGCGTAATATGATCAAACACATGCAGTTAAAGCAGGGGTGGCCACACTTTTTCTGCAGGCCAGCTACTTTTCAATGTACCAAGTGGAGGGGATCATTCATATATATCATTTATATTGGTTTATTTATGAAAGAGAGGTTAACAAGGTAAATGTGTTTAATGATAATACAAGCATGTTTCTTTCATGAAGACAAGAATATAAGTTGGTATGATTGTGATGACTTGCATTGATTGGAATCAGACAGTAGTGATGATAATGTCCACATTTTCAAATCGAGGAGAAAAGAAGTCCTCCTTTCTGTCCAATACCACATGAAAGTGTCCAGCTTCCATACTCCTTTTTATACACTTTACAAGAAATACATTGGCGGCAAACTCCGTAGCTTGCTAGCTCTCTGAGACTCTTATTTTGTTAGCGCAGGTAGGATGGAGCAGCCCTTTTATTGTGATGGTAGGAACTGTGCAGTCGGTCTTAAGAGATTTGATGGCAGGTACGGCGCGAGTATCTGTTGAAATAAAAAGTGTTTCTGGCCTTCCTGTCGGTCGTTTTTTCTGTCGGTTTTGGTGAAGATTGATGATCGCTCATTTTTAGGTCTATTTTTTGAATGCCTGGCTGGTGATGGACTGACACACCCTCCACCATCCACCTAATGGGCAGCCCTGGTGAAGAGGTTTGTGTGCGCTTTCTTCTTTGCCTTTAAAATACCTGCTGCGTTCTCGTCCATCTCACTCCTATTTGTTTCTGGAGTCCAACGAAGCCAGCTGGCATCGAGTCTCTATTTCTGTAGCTGCCTCCTTAAAACCATCTCAGTGTCTTGTTTTTCTCCCATCAAAATGTTCTGTTCTTTTCATTTGTACAGTAAATATACAGTCTCCTCTTCCTTCCAGTTGTAACCTTGGTTTTTATTGTATATATATATATATATATATATATATATATATATATATATATATATATATATATATATATATATATATATATATATATATATATATATATATATATATATATATGCACACACACATACAGTGGTGGTCAAAAGTGTACATACACTTGTAAAGAACATAATGTCATGGCTGTCTTGAGTTTCCAATAATTTCTACAACTCTTATTTATTTGTGATAGAGTGATTGGAGCACATACTTGTTGGTCACAAAAAACATTCATGAAGTTTGCTTCTTTTATGAATTTATTATGGGTCTACTGAAAATGTGAGCAAATCTGCTGGGTCAAAAGTATACATACAGCAATGTTAATATTTGCTTACATGTCCCTTGGCAAGTTTCACTGCAATGAGGCGCTTTTGGTAGCCATCCACAAGCTTCTGGCAAGCTTCTACTTGAATTTTTGACCACTCCTCTTGACACAATTGGTGCAGTTCAGCTAAATGTGTTGGTTTTCTGACATGGACTTGTTTCTTCAGCATTGTCCACATTGTCTAAAAACCTTCATTCTAGCCTGATTTAGCCATTCCTTTACCACTTTTGACGTGTGTTTGGGGTCACTGTCCTGTTGGAACACCCAACTGCGCCCAGGACCCAACCTCCGGGCTGATGATTTTAGGTTGTCCTGAAGAATTTAGTTCTCTGCAATCCTATGAAATGTTCTATTTTGTCTTCATTATTTTGTCAGAATGCACCAGAATGCTTTATTTGTATGTGAAAATCACAAAGAAATCTTCTGGGGGAGGATGACCCCACTACAGGGATTTGGTTTACAAACTTTCAGCCCCACCTAAAAGAAAATTCACTAGACGCCACTGATTATGTGTTCTCATTTTAGGCAAAGTATAAGACAATACTTTTATAACAGTATAATTGTAACCAAAAGTAACAATATTCAAATACTAACATTGTTGGGTAAGACAGAATTTGGTTTTATTCTGAATCCAGTGAAACAGATTGGTGGTTTTAGCTGATATAAAGACTTTCAGGTGTTTATATATGTTTAAGCATTTGGCAGACGGTTTTATCCAAAGCGACATACATAAAAAATACATATAAAACAATCACTGTAAACATGATCATTTAAGGGAAGAATGTAATACAAAATATCAATACAAAGTGTCAAGACAGAATAAACTCTCTGCTGCTGCAGCAACAGAGATACAGTCTATAAGATATATAGATATCTAATGTATTCATACTTTGTTTATGTAGGATATACGCATGTTTATATATAACCTCATCATATTGTTTCTTCAATTTAAAAATAGCTCACCGTTTTCCCCCCCCTTCTCTGGTATTATATTCCCAGTTTTGATCTCGGACGTCTGGTCACTTATAGCATATAAGAATATTTTATTACTGTTAAGCAAACTATGAATAATAAAACATGTGTCCTTTATCATAGCTACACGTATGACAAAAAAGGGGGTGAAAATCAGTGGTATTCAGTGAGGTAAGATGAATTAAATGCGCTGACAGTTCATTGCTCCTGACAAATGAATTGCACTGAGTGGAGCGGATCACCACTCCAAGATGGCGGCCCCGCGTCTCGTCAGCGCCAGTAGGCAGTAGCGCTCGATGCTGCGTCTACTTATAAGATGTCTATGACTGTAACACACGCGTTAGCTTGATCTGTGGCCAGCTGATGTTAGCGAAATATAGCTACTAGCGTTAGCTATCATTCAATGTACATTGTATCATAACAACAACGTGGCTGCAAGTGCAAATTGTCAGTTGCTTCTTTTGCACTACTTTTTACGTGTGTGCACGCGCTCCCTGCCAGACTGTGGTCTCAACGCCAGACACATTCCTCCAGCCAACAAGCAATTTTTATTCAATATAGTTGTGAAAAATATCAACATTTTCAAAATATGTTTTTTTTTTGTAACGATAAGATAAACTAGCCGGTGGTGTTCTTCTACAACTTAGCGTACGTTGCCCCCTTTAAGAAGAGTGCAGAGATAGTTTGTGTTAATGTACTTTATTTACCGTATTTTCCGGACCATAGGGCACACCGGATTATAGGGCGCACTGCCGATGAGCGGGTCAATTCTGGTCTGTTTTCATGCAAAAGGCATTATATTATATTATATTATATGATGATTTTTTTCTAAATTTAAAAGACTTCCTTGTGGTCTACATCAGTGGTCCCCAACCTTTTTTGCACCACGGGCTTGTTTAATGCAGGCATTATTTTCAGGGACCGGCTTTCCGCTCGTGCCAGATACAAATACAGCAAAATTAAGTGCATGGAAAATACAACTCACTATAGCCCTGCGATGAGGTGGCGACTTGTCCAGGGTGTACACCGCTTCCGCCCGAATGCAGCTGAGATAGGCTCCAGCACTGAGCTGTCAGTTTGTTTGTTTTTTTTACTGTAAAATCCACGGTTGATGATTTTATGGTACCACATTTTATTATGGTAAAAAAAAAACTGGAAATAATGTGTCAATAAAATACCTTATATTTTCTTTCTTTACTTTCTTATTTTCCTTGCTAAAGGTATTTTTTCTTTTTCTTTTTAGTTTGACAGGGGGGAAAAAATAGTGTCCAATATTGCAACAAATATTATATTATCTAACTTTGTTGGTCAAAATCCAAATAAATACTTAAATATCTGGTGAATTTATGATTTTGAAGCAAGTTATCTATCAAGTTGTACACTATAAAAATGAGCAATAGATTTTACTGTAAAAAATGTTACTGTAAGTTGAAAAAAAACGACCAATGTTTGTTTTTTTACAGTAAAATTCTGTCGACTGAGCTGTCAGTTTGTTTGTTTTTTTACTGTAAAATCCACGGTTGATGATTTTATGGTACCACATTTTATTATGGTAAAAAAAAATGGAAATAATGTGTCAATAAAATACCTTATATTTTCTTTCTTTACTTTCTTATTTTCCTTGCTAAAGGTATTTTTTTCTTTCTTTCTAGTTTGACAGGGGGGAAAAATAGTGTCCAATATTGCAACAAATATTATATTATCTAACTTTGTTGGTCAAAATCCAAATAAATACTTAAATATCTGCTGAACTTATGATTTCGAAGCAAGTTATCCATCAAGTTGTACACTCTAAAAATTAGCAATAGATTTTACTGTAAAAAAATGTTACTGTAAGTTGAAAAAAAACGACCAATGTCTGTTTTTTTACAGTAAATTTATGTCGACTGAGCTGTCAGTTTGTTTGTTTTTTTTACTGTAAAATCCACGGTTGATAATTTTATGGTACCACATTTTATTATGGTAAAAAAACTGGCAGCTGAGTTGCCAAAATAAAATTAAACAGCGGTACTGTATTTCTATTTACAATAATATGTTAATATTAATAATGAAAAAAACACACCATATATTTTACAGTAAAAGTCTGGCAACCTTTTTTCTGTAAAAAAAAACAGTGGTAAAATCTGAAGATTTTTTTTACGCTTTACGTAAGAAATGTTTAAAAAAATATTTAAATTCATAGGCAAATTCATTAATTATTTACTGTTACAAGCAGCCCTCTCATGGCAGCCATGACTGCGGTGCGGCCCTCAATTAAAACAAGTTTGACATCCCTTGTGGCCCTCAATTATAACAAGTTTGACACCCCTTGTCTAGTGGGACAGGCCAAAGTTAAGTTGGAGAAAAAGCAGTCTTTTATAAATTGTTTGTTTCTCTGTGGCACGGTAGCAAATGCGTCACGGACCGGTACCGGTACCCGGACCGGTGGTTGGAGACCACTGGTCTACGTAACATGTAATGGTGGTTCTTTGGTCAAAATGTTGCATAGATGATGTTTTACAGATCATCTTCAAATCACTTCTCCCCGTCATCTTTGTTGTAGCGGTGTAGTGTGCAAGGATGGGTGTGGAAGAAGTGTCAAAAGATGGCGCTAACTGTTTTAATGACATTCAGACTTTACTTCAATCAATAACGAAGCAGCATCTCCTCATCCGTGGCTCACTAGTGCAACAACAACGCCCAAAATGTGTCCCGTAAAAAAACATCCGACCGGAACTCTAATAACTAAAGTTCCTTGGGTGAATAATGTAAACTCACTACACCGGTATGTTTTATTTAGTGCTTTCATGGCGAGTTTACTGACAGATATAAGTAAGAACTTTACACTACTTTATATTAGAAATGGCAACAGTGGAGGATTAATGTCACATAACAAGAAGATAGAGAAAAAGAAGAAGCTTATCCACTACGGTGTTGACACGGACTACAAAGGCGGACTGGTGCAAATTTTCGGGACTTATGCAGATCCCAAACACAGATCAGCAGGTACCAGAAGGTAAGAAAAGTTGCTTTTGCATAATATTGCGAAACAAAACGCCAGATAATATGTCTTACCTTATACACACACCATAATAATACTCCTATGTTGAAGCACAGTACAATCCATTAAGTGGTACAATGGCTTATCAAAGTCCTACTAAAACATTTTGATAGATTTTTGAGCGCCGTTTGTAATGTTCTATATTTTTAATGGAACATATAACATTTAGGTGTTGTTTTTTTTAGTCATATTGCAGTCTATACGTATCTCTTATGTGTGACTGTCATCATATTGCAGTCTACACGCATCTCTTATGTGTGACTGCCATCTACTGATCCCACTTATCATTACACCATGTACCAAATAAAAAAGCTTTGAGGTCGGTAAGCACAACCAGAATTATTCTGTACATTAGGCGCACCGGGTTATAAGGCGCACTGTCGAGTTTTGCTCCTTATAGTCCGAAAAATACGGTATTTATTTTTTAAAACAATATGTGGCATTCACTGTATTTGTTTGGTGTTTATTTTTAATTTTTTTTAAAAAGGGAAATGTGAAAGGGCAAGATTTTGTATAGTTTTGTGAAACCTTTGCAATAAAGAAATAAAAGAAGAAGAAAAATGAAGCGCAGTGACTATGCAAACATTATAGTCGGGTTCTGACACACTCATTATAGTCAGGTTCAGACCCACTCATTATAGTCGGGTTCTGACACACTCATCATAGTCGGGTTCTGACACACTCATCATAGTCTGGTTCTGACACACTCATCATAGTCGGGGTCTGACCCACTTATTATTGTCGGGTTCAGACCCACTCATTATAGTCGGGTTCAGACCCACTCATTATAGTCGGGTTCAGACCCACTCATTATAGTCGGGTTCTGACACACTCATTATAGTCGGGTTCAGACCCACTCATTATAGTCGGGTTCAGACCCACTCATTATAGTCGGGTTCAGACCCACTCATTATAGTCGGGTTCTGACACACTCATTGTAGTCGGGTTCTGACACACTCATCATAGTCGGGTTCTGACACACTCATTATAGTCAGGTTCAGACCCACTCATTATAGTCGGGTTCTGACACACTCATTGTAGTCGGGTTCTGACACACTCATCATAGTCGGGTTCTGACACACTCATTATAGTCAGGTTCAGACCCACTCATTATAGTCAGGTTCAGACCCACTCATTATAGTCGGGTTCAGACACACTCATTATAGTCGGGTTCTGACACACTCATTGCAGTCGGGTTCTGACACACTCATTGTAGTCGGGTTCTGACACACTCATTGCAGTCGGGTTCTGACACACTCATCGTAGTCGGGTTCTGACACACTCATCGTAGTCGGGTTCTGACACACTCATTGTAGTCGGGTTCTGACCCACTCATTATCGTCGGGTTCTGACCCACTCATTATAGTCGGGTTCAGACACACTCATTGTAGTCGGGTTCTGACCCACTCATTATCGTCGGGTTTTGACCCACTCGTTATAGTCTGGTTCAGACACACTCATTGTAGTCTGGTTCTGACACACTCATTATAGTCGGGTTCTGACACATTAATTGTAGTCGGGTTCTGACACTCATTATCGGCGGGTTCTGACACATTTATTACAGTCTGACACACATTTTGGGGACAGTTCTAGGTAGAGAACAATGTTACACTGTAACGGACCTTACTCCAGCTCAGAACTGAAATGTTTTTTCTTGGGCTTCCCCTAAATTTTAGAATGGATGATCAAATGTGACTTTTTCCAACGGGAAACATGTTGTTAGAAATCCAAACCAGTGGTGGGGATTGTATCTTCAACCCTCCCCTGGCCAGCAGCGATCAGACAGAAGTGTTCCAGTGTGGACCCTGGAGAGTGGTACTTGGTAATCACCTTAACACAATACTCAGCTGGCCGCCATTGGCATTGAAATGCAGCGTTTGTTAGCAAACACGGGCGGTGCCAGGGTATTGTCATGCATTCCTGCCTTTCATATTGGCCCCACTTTCTCATCTGAGGAGTTCTAAGGGACCTTCTAAATATAGACGTGCGCCTCGGCTTTGTATCGATGTTTGCGCAGGTTTGGCTGGCAGATGTCTGAGTTTCAAGGAAGGGGATTTATGTGGTGTTTGAGGTCGAGGCTGGGGCATTACACCGATCAATGGGATTAATTGGACTGAAATCTCATGTATAATCTGACTGGATATGTTTACTGCCATGTGAAGGATTATGACGGTCTACATCACAGGTGTCAAACTCAAGGCCAGAGGGCCAGATCCGGCCCGACACGTCATTTAAAAGCCTTGAAATAATGTGCATACTTCATCTTTCTTACTAAATGTTGTCATTGTTTCCATTTTGACAGAAAAACTAATTACATGAAATTACATGTTTTAAACTGTGATATACAGTGGTGGTCAAAAGTGTACATATACTTGTAAAGAACATAATGTCATGGCTGTCTTGAGTTTCCAGTCATTTCTACAACTCTTATTTTTTTGTGATAGAGTGATTGGAGCACATACTTGTTGGTCACAAAAAACATTCATGAAGTTTGCTTCTTTTATGAATTTATTATGGGTCTACTGAAAATGTGAGCAAATCTGCTGGGTCAAAAGTATACATACAGCAATGTTAATATTTGCTTACATGTCCCTTGGCAAGTTTCACTGCAATAAGGCGCTTTTGGTAGCCATCCACAAGCTTCTGCTTGAATTTTTGACCACTCCCCGTCACAAAATTGGTGCAGTTCAGCAAAATTACTGACATGGACTTGTTTCTTCAGCATTGTCCACACGTTTAAGTCATGACTTTGGGAAGGCCATTCTAAAACCTTCATTGTAGCCCGATTTAGCCATTCCTTTACCACTTTTGACGTGTGTTTGGGGTCTTTGTCCTGTTGGAACACCCAACTGCGCCTAAGACCCAACCTCCGGGCTGATGATTTTAGGATGTCCTGAAGAATTTGGAGGTAATCCTTCTTTTTCATTGTCCCATTTATTCTCTGTAAAGCACCAGTTCCATTGGCAGCTAAACAGACCGAGAGCGTAATACTACCACCACCATGCTTGATGGTAGGATGGTGTTCCTGTGATTAAAGGCCTCACCTTTTCTCCTCCAAACATATTGCTGGGTATTGTGGCCAAACAGCTCCATTTTTGTTTCATCTGACATCACATGGACAAAGATAAGACCTTCTGGAGGAAAGTTCTGTGGTCAGATGAAACACAAATTGAGATTTATGTTGCTGTATGTATACTTTTGACCCAGCAGATATGCTCACATTTACAGTAGACCCATAATAAATTCATAAAAGAAGCAAACTTCATGAATGTTTTTTGTGACCAACAAGTATGTGCTCCAATCACTCTATCACCAAAAAAATAAGAGTTGTAGAAAGTATTAGAAACTCAAAACAGCCATGACATTATGTTCTTTACAAGTGTATGTACACTTTTGTTCGCGACTGTATATACAAATATTCAATTGTTATTGGTGTGAATCTTTGGGCACCTCGGCATTCGATTCCGATTCTTGGGGTAAGGATTTGATTCATTATTCATACTCGATTCAACACGATTCTCCATTCAAACGGATTTAATGACAACATTTTAACAAAACTGCGTACAAAACCTTCTTTTGGTTGCTGACATATGAGACATACATGCACCAAGTAAGCATAGAGATGGCCTAAAAAATGTTAAAAAAATAATATTAATTTGTCAGAAAAAAAAGTTTAGATTTTTTCAAATGACTAAAAAAAATCGGGATTCGCATGTGGTAAACATTTTTTAGCACCCATAATTATTATATGATGGTTATTGTATGATGGTTTGTAAAAATAACAATAAATACTTCAATATCTGCTGGTCAAAGCAAGTTATCCATCACTTTGTACGTACACAAATCAAATGCATAGGCAATAATATAATGATACTTTGACATTGTTACACTCTGAGGGCCATGACTGCCATGTGGCCCCCCATGAAAACCAGTTTGACACCCCCGGTCTAGATGAACTAAACAAAAAAAATGGGGAAAGATGAATGAATACGTTCAGTGAAATGAAATGGCTTGAATCTTGTTGTCGTCACCTAAAAAGGGAGATGTGAACCAAATAAAGATTATAGATATTAGTGTTATGAGTACAGCTGCTGTCATTTAGTAATGAGTGAGGTTTGGGAAGCCATCTGTGCGGGGCTATAATCTACATCTGTCATCATTCCAGGGCTTTATCACCTTGCTGCGTATCTTGTCCTCAATCCCAAAACCAAAGATTCCTAAAATCGTGGATAATTAAAGCGAGCAGACAAGGGGATTAAACCACAATCCCTGCGAGTCTTTCCATAGACCTGCAACAAGCGTCTCCAGGACGACTGCCTTGCCCGAGGGAGGGAAACGAGCTCTGACGCTCGTTTGCTCACTTGTTGTCTGAGAACAAAGAGGAGAGCCATTACTGTGCTGCATGATGGCTACTCACGGGCCTGAGGTGAGCCAGCATGTCTAATATGGTGCAAATGGACCCTACTTGGCACATCTTCCAGTTGTGCTTGATCTTCATGGAGTGATAAAATGCTGCCTTTCTTTGTTTGACTTTTATTTGCACTTTTAAACACTTGGATGGAGTCGCTCAGAGCACAGCTTGTTCTGTTTAACGCTCGCTTCTAGAGAATGGAATGAAAATGCGGATTAAAAATAAAAAACATGTCAGGCTTTATCCTTGTCAGTGCTGTGGTTAACAATCGCCGTCATAACCCTTGCACAAGAGAGATGATTTTAATTAGCGTTTATTCCGTGTGAGCTCAAATGAGAAGATCCTTTCTGACCTTTTGGAATTTGTGCATGTCCTGTCTTGTCATCAGCCTCTCATCCCAAACACTGTCACTCAGCTACATGTATGGCTCTTCACATACAGTCGCGATCAAAAGTGTACATACACTTGTAAAGAACATAATGTCATGGCTGTCTTGAGTTTCCAGTCATTTCTACAACTCTTATTTTTTTGTGTTAGAGTGATTGGAGCACATACTTGTTGGTCACAAAAAACATTCATGAAATTTGCTTCTTTTATGAATTTATTATGGGTCTACTGAAAATGTGAGCAAATCTGCTGGGTCAAAATGTGCAATGTTAATATTTGCTTACACTGCAATAAGGCGCTTTCTGTAGCCATCCACAAGCTTCTGGCAAGCTTCTGGTTGAATTTTTGACCACTCCTCTTGACAAAATTGATGCAGTTCAGCTAAATGTGTTGGTTTTCTGACATGGACTTGTTTCTTCAGCATTGTCCACATGTTTAAGTCAGGACTTTGGGAAGGCCATTCTAAAACCTTCATTCTAGCCTGATTTAGCCATTCATTTACCACTTTTGAGGTGTGTTTGGGGTCATTGTCCTGTTGGAACACCCAACTGCGCCCAAGACCCAACCTCCGGGCTGATGATTTTAGCTTGTCCTGAAGAATTTGGAGGTAATCCTCCTTTTTCATTGTCCCATTTAAAGCACCAGTTCCATTGGCAGCAAAACAGGCCCAGAGCATAGTACTACCATAATACTGTTCCTGGGATTAAAGGCCTCACCTTTTCTCCTCCAAACATATTGCTGGGTATTGTACTCCATTTTTGTTCTGATCTGACATCACATGGACAAAGATAAGACCTTCTGGAGGAAAGTTCTGTGGTAGGACCAAACTTCATGAATGTTTTTTGTGACCAACAAGTATGTGCTCCAATCACTCTATCACAAAAAAATAAGAGTTGTAGAAATTATTGGAAACCTTTTGTCTCAGGGGCCACATTGGCTTTTGAAATTTGACAGACGGGCCGGGCGAGCACATGACGCATTTCAAAGCATATGGTATCTGTTGGAACTAAGAGTAGACATCCCAAACATCATAATCAGAATCAGAAATACTTTATTAATGCCCAAGGGGAAATCACAATTTTCAGCACAATCCCATTCAAGATCAGACGAACATTACAGGGAGACAGAACAGGATCGCTGACGGGTCTGCCAACTTCTGGCGCCCCTTACAAAAAAGGTGAGAAACAGGTAAACAATGTGGGAGGGGGGCGCGGGGGAAGAGAAAAAAAAAATCGGTCTAAGCCTGGGCCCCTGGAGAGGGGGTCCAGACTGAGGCCAAGGGAAAAAAACAACTCATAGCCATAGCACACATCCCTCTTACATGTGTGTAAGAGGGAAACATCAAAGAACAGAAAGGACATTAAAGACATTAAAAGAGCAGAGTTGATGCAACCAGCCGCCTACATACAGCTATGAATAAAAAATAAAAGAAACATATACACTGTGGTGACCTCTGCGGTGCTCTATACATGGTCTATACATCGTTTTTCCACAATAGTTTCAAAGAAACTCCAAAATGGGATTACACACTTACATTCTCTTTTAATGGTAGTAGCAGTGTTGATCACACTTTTTTTTGCCAATGCATGGAAGTCTAGTATCAACACCAGGGGGAGCTCCACTAACCACGTTAAACCCAGATTCCGATCTAACAAAGGTCTTAACTCATTCTCTTTCTATGACACATCAATGTGGAATGCACTCCCAACAGGTGTAAAAGAAAGGGCATCTCTATCCTCCTTCAAAACGGTACTAAAAGAACACCTCCAGGCAACTTCAACCCTAAACTAACACCCTCCCTTCCTCATCATACCTCCTCGGATTGTAAATAATCAAATGTAAACAATCAAATGTAGTCACTTTTTCTTATAATTTCTGATCTCTCTCTCTGTGTCCAATACTTGCTGTACATATCCTACCAAGTCAGACCTACACTGTTCCAATGTCATTTTCTCTGATGATGCAATTGTTGATGACTGAAGTGTTGATTCCAACCAAACTTAACCCCCCGGCCCCCTTCATATCCCACACCCCGGATTGTAAATAATGTAAATAATTCAATTTATATACTGTGATGATTATCTTGTGTGATGACTGTATTATGAAAATAGTATATATCTGTATCATGAATCAATTTAAGTGGACCCCGACTTAAACAAGTTGAAAAACTTATTGGGGTGTTACCATTTAGTGGTCAATTGTACGGAATATGTACTTCACTGTGCAATCTACTAGTAAAAGTTTCAATCAATCAATCAATCAATCAGTCTTGTTGTGGCAATTCTCATAACAGATCTTTGCCTAATTTTGTTCTATTTGGCGGGCCGGATTAAAAAGACCAACGGGCCGGATGTGGCCCCCGGGCCGTAGTTTGCCTATCCCTGCATCAGAAAGTGTCTTTGAGACTGCATGTACTTAATTACAAAGTAAACACATTAGCTTTTACACAGCACTGCAAATACAGTCATTATTCTGCACTCGCTACTTGTTTTCAGCGTGTGCAGCTAGGCAGATAGTTAACAGTATGAAGAAACAGAAGCTCCAGAAGTTATGTTGAGGATTGATGTTCCTCATTTTTAATTATTTTCCTTCCTCAGTTTCATTTCCTTACACTTCTTCCTTAATTTAGGTTTGTTAGACTGAAAATATAAACATAAAATAAACACTACAAAAGTACCAAATTTTTCGGACTGTAAGGCACACTTAAAATCCTTTCATTTTCTCAAAACTCGACAGTGCGCCTTATAACCCGGTGCGCCTAATGTACGGAATAATTTTGGTTGTGCTTACCGACCTCGAAGCTATTTTATTTGGTACATGGTGTAATGATAAGTGCGACCAGTAGATGGCGGTCACACATAAGAGATACGTGTAGACTGCAATATGACTCAAGTAAACAACACCAAAATGTTACATGTTCCATTGAAAATTTAGAACATTACACACGGCCCACAAGGAAGTGTTTTCAATTTTTGTTTTCAATTAGAAAAAAATAATATTATGACCCTTTTAAAGGCCTACTGAAACCCACTACTACCGACCACGCAGTCTGATAGTTTATATATCAATGATGAAATCTTAACATTGCAACACATGCTAATACGGCTGGGTTCGCTTAGTAAAGGGCAATTTAAAATTTTGCGCGAAATATCCTGCTGAAAACGTCTCGGTATGATGACGTCAGCGCGTGACGTCACGGATTGTGGAGGACATTTTGGGACAGCATGTTGGCCAGCTATTAAGTCGTCTGTTTTCATCGCAAAATTCCACAGTATTCTGGACATCTGTGTTGGTGAATCTTTTGCAATTTGTTCAATGAACAATGGAGACAGCAAAGAAGAAAGCTGTAGGTGGGAAGCGGCGTATTGCGGCCGACTGCAGCAACACAAACACAGCCGGTGTTTCATTGTTTACATTCCTGGAAGATGACAGTCAAGCTTTACCATTGGCCTGTGGAGAACTGGGACAACAGAGACTCTTACCAGGAGGACTTTGAGTTGGATACGCAGACGCGGTACCGTGAGTACGCATGCATCTGCGGCTTCCAAACATTTGATCGCTTGCCCGTACGTGCGTGCCGCTATGTGCATGTCACGTACGTAACTTTGGGGACTTTGGGGAAATATATGTGCTGTATGAACTTTGGGGAGGTGAACAGTACTTTGGGCTGTGGGATTGAGTGTGTTGTGCAGGTGTTTGAGTTGTATTGGCGGGTTATATGGACGGGAGGGGGGAGGTGTTTGTTATGCGGGATTAATTTGTGGCATATTAAATATAAACCTGGTTGTGTTGTGGCTAATAGAGTATATATATGTCTTGTGTTTATTTACTGTTTTAGTCATTCCCAGCTGAATATCAGGTCCCACCCGCCTCTCACAGCATCTTCCCTATCTGAATCGCTCCCACTGTCCTCTAGTCCTTCACTCTCACTTTCCTCATCCACAAATCTTTCATCCTCGCTCAAATTAATGGGGAAATCGTCGCTTTCTCAGTCCGAATCGCTCTCGCTGCTGGTGACCATGATTGTAAACAATGTGCGGATGTGAGGAGCTCCACAACCTGTGACGTCACGCTACTCGTCTGCTACTTCCGGTACAGGCAAGGCTTTTTTATCAGCGACTAAAAGTTGCGAACTTTATCGTCGATGTTCTCTACTAAATCCTTTCAGCAAAAATATGGCAATATCGCGAAATTATCAAGTATGACACATAGAATGGACCTGCTATCCCCGTTTAAATAAGAAAATCGCATTTCAGTAGGCCTTTAATGCGCCTTACAATCCGGTGCACCTTTTGTATGAAAATAGACTTGACTAGACCTGCTCGTCGGCAATGCGCCTTATAATCCGGTGTACCCTATAGTCCGGAAAATACGGAATAATGTCCATCGTGTATTTTACATGAAAAATGTCCATTGTGTATTTTACATAAACAAAATAGAAGGTTTGGGGTTAATGTATTTACAGAATAAACAACAACATCCACAGCAAACATTGCACACCATGAACGGGGCTCAACACAATTAAACCTAAGGTGTAGCGTTATCGCCCTCTACTGGTCAAAATTAGCGCTACGTGCATTAAATATAATTTGATCGCCAGAGTTACTCAGACAAAAACCACGACCAAGAATACAAAAGACATCACAAAGTCAGCAATTTCAATACAAAACGAAGTAAATATCTTTATGCACAATATCTACTCACAAAGATCTGACCAAGTTTGGTGATGAAGTTTAACATGTGTGGATGTCTACCTTGTTGGTGTTTGTCTAGAACTGTCCGTCACTTCTAAGGTCTGACAGGAAACAATGACTCCAGCACTGGCTCAGGGCACAACATTCATACTTTGTTGTCCAGTCACTGTTAAGGCCATCCATCCATCCATCCATCCATCCATCCATCCATCCATCCATCCATGTTCTACCGCTTGTCCCGTTTTGGGTCGTGGGTGGGCTAGAGCCTATCCCAGCTGCACTTTGGCAGTAGGCAGGGTACACCCTGGACAAGTGTCCACCTCATTGTAGGGCTAGGGTTGTACGGTATACCGGTACTAGTATAGTTAGTTTTTTACAGACATGACGGAGCGTCGTCATGACATTGCTGGTTTTACGAGCAGAGGAGCATGTTCGGCAGCGCGCACACACAGAGTACTTACAAGCAGACACAGTGTGTAGACAGAAAAAGGAGAATGGACGCATTTTGATGTAAAAAGTAAAGATAAAGGTGTAGTTATAAGACTGAAACACCCTCAGGAAGATAATGATAAATGGGTTGTATTTGTATAGCGCTTTTCTACCTTCAAGGTACTCAAAGCGCTTTGACACTAGTTCCACATTTACCCATTCACACACACATTTACACACTGATGGAGGGAGCTGCCATGCAAGGCGCTAACCAGCACCCATCAGGAGCAAGGGTGAAGTGTCTTGCTCAGGACACAACGGACATGACGAGGTTGGTACTAGGTGGAGATTGAACCAGGGACCCTCGGGTCGCGCACGGCCATTCTTCCACTGCGCCACGCCGTCCCTAGATGTGCTTTAAGACATGGCTAGCTAGCTAGCAGCTAATATCCATCCACAGTGTTTTAGTTAATTCTAAATCACTAATCCTGGCCTCCATGGCACCAAATAAAGTAAGTTTCTTGCAAGTAGCATTATTACTGGAGGAAAAGGAATAGCTAAACATGCTTCACTACACACCGTAGGAGGATACAATAGCTCACCGGCGTCACAATGTAAACAAATACCATGGGTGGATCTACACCTGACATCCACTGTAATGATACCAAGTACAGGAGCGTATCTAGTCGATACTACTATGATTACATCGATATTTTATCGTCACAAAATATTTTTTTTAAATTCGTATTATGTTTATAAACTCAAGAAATACAAACTGTAGGTCCCTGGACACAAGAGGACCAACACAGATAGACAGACAACATTCAATGCATGTCTCTGGAAGTAGGAGACTGCCTGGAGAGAACCCGCGCAGTCACGGTAGAACATGCAAACTCAGATTTGAGCAATTTATTTAGATTTTATTTTAGGGCCGATAGTTGTATTTTTAGTTTGAATGTGTTGGCTCTGCGATGAGCCTTCCGCCCGAATGCAGCTGAGGTCCCTTCTACACTAAGGTTATCCAGGGTAAATCCCACCTAACCTTATCCTTGTCCACACACTACAATGGTGGTTTAAGACCCCCCCACCACGTCAGCCGGTGCAATGGACCTAATACGCATGCACGGAAAATGCGCACGTCATAGTCACCTCCAGTGTTGCTTTGTGTGCAAGTTCTTAAATTAAATGTAACTTATCTGAACAATATCCAGTGTTGTAATATTTCAATGAACTGGAATCCAGTGTGACTCTTGTAGTGAATCACACCTGAGACATCATACATTAATCACATCTTTAATAAACACGTAAACAATGTGATAAAGAACATTTGACAACAATCAATCTAGGGATGTAGATCTCTGGTTCGGACACTCCTCACTCTTTTACCTTCACCTTCATTGGCCATTCCTTTTTGGTGACTTTATATACTCTGGACCTAGACGTTGAGTTTGAGACATACATGGCGGACAATAACTGATACAGTCTGCTTTGTCAGTCCAAAAGCATTCGCCGTTTTCCGTAGTTTTCCCTCGACAGCCAGGTAATACATAGCACACGCTACCTTTTTTAGCACATCCACGGGAGCCCACATTCTCGTTGTCTCTCCTTCGACAAATGGACAAAGATTTTTTGCTCTGTAGAATCACAGCTGACATTGGAAAGTTCTCTTGCCGTCTGAGAAGTGTTGTATCCCAAATAGCTGCAATGGCTTTCTCTTAAGGTATTCATGTGTGATTTCCACAAGCGTCTGTACATGTAGAAGAAGGAGAAACACGGCATGTCTGGATGACTCACCTCCATATTTCTAGTGTTTACCTCCGAGCGAAAACAGGTTGTTATGAAGCTTGCTGTGGCGCGTTCTTTCTGACGTCACTTCCTGTGTGGATCGTGGTCTTTCTGGCGTCACTTCCTCTCCGAACTCAGTTTGTAAATGATCAATGAGTCCATACACAGTTAAGAGCTGGAGATTCAAGAAATACACGGCGCACTTACCCCTCTAGAAAATATCCAAGCAGGGGAACTAAACGCTGGTTTAGTGTGGCTGACACCGGGCTTAGGCTTAATAATTATTAGTTTAAGGAGTTATCCGGCTTAGTGTAGACATAGCCTGAGATAGGCTCCAGTGCCCCCCACGACCCCAAAAGGGACAAGCGGTAGTAAATGGATGTATGGAGTAGTTCTCTACTCACCCCATTGCTGTTTCATTGTGGCACATATGCCTCGCTGTTGACCCCTGCGGGGTGCCGGGAGTACTGCATACAGGAGCAACTCTAGTTTGAGTGGTTACATCAAGCCTTTTTGGCTGATGTTTGGCGCCCAAATGAAAAAAGCTTCGGCTGGCAGCCAGTTGGACAAGCCTGTTTTACGAATGCTTGGAGCATTCACACAATAATAATACTAATAATAAATAGATTCATTTTGGTGTAGAAAACCATCTGTGTGGATGTTTGGAGCATTCACACAATAACAATCATATCAATAATTATTTTTAATACAAAAATGTACTCTTAAAAATAAAGTTTTTTTTATTTTTTTTATTGCTTATGAATTGATTTAGAATCAGAATAGAAAATCGCAATTTGGATGTGAATCGGTTTAATTTAGCACCCTTAGTAGCTAACCCTAAAGGTCAAATGGCTGGGCATGGCTCATGTCATCTCCATATTTCCATGTTCTCTATTAAATTATCAGTTTAATGCTATTTTAGTGCTGCTCAATTATTTCTGTTATGCGTGATGCTGCCTTTTGAACTTTGCGCCTAGAACAATCCGGATGGTTCTTTTCCTTTTTTGGTCCGGAGGACACGACGTCCACAGTTTCCAAAAACAATTTGAAATATGAACTCGTCAGACCACAGAACACTTTTCCACTTTGCATCAGTCCATCTTAGATAAGCTGGGGTCCAGCAACGCCGGCGGCGTTTCTGGGTGTTGTTGATAAATGGCTTTCGCTTTGCATAGTAAAGTTTTAACTTGCACTTACAGATGTAGCGACCAACTGTAGTTACTGACAGTGGTTTTCTGAAGTGTTCCTGAGCCCATGTGGTGATATCCTTTACACACTGATGTCGCTTTTTGATGCAGTACCGCCTGAGGGATCGAAGGTCACTGGCATTGCCGCTTACGTGCAGTGATTTCTCCAGATTCTCTGAACCTTTTGATGATATTACGGACTGTAGATTGTGAAATCCCTAAATTCCTTGCAATCGCTGGTTGAGAAATGTTGTTCTTAAACAATTTGCTCAGGCATTTGTTGACAAAGTGGTGAACCCTCGCCCCGTCTTTGTTTGTGAATGACTGAGCATTTCATGGAAGCTGCTTTTATACCCAATCATGGCACCCACCTGTTCCCAATTAGCCTGTTCACCTGTGGGATGTTCCAAATAAGTCTTTGATGAGCATTCCTCAACTTTCTCAGTCTTTTTTGCCACTTGTGCCAGCTTTTTTGAAACATGTTGCAGTTATCAAATTCCAAATGAGCTAATCTTTGCAAAAAATAACAACGTTTACTAGTTCGAACGTTAAATATCTTGTCTTTGCAGTCTATTCAATTGAATATAAGTTGAAAAGGATTTGCAAATCATTGTATTCTCTTTTTATTTACCATTTACACAACATGACAACTTCACTGCTTTTGGGGTTTGTAGAAAAAAATAAAAAATAAAACAATTTGTCCTGATTTTTTAAATCAAAACAGAGAAGTCAGGATTAAAGGCTACATCGACCATGTTTTGTAGTGCGCAGCTGAATGAAGCGGGATACTGATAAAGCGTGACACGCCCCCCCCCACTATTTGAGAAGGACTTTAGTGGGTCTCTGGTCCTACAAGCAGAAGGTATGAGGACTGCTCCATCTCCCATCCTGGATGGACTTCATTGCCTTCTCACCCCCTCTGCTTCCCCTCCAAAACCCCCGCCACCCCCTGCATACAAGTCTGGCCGTAAATTGTGAAAACGTGCTGGTGTTAAAAGCTCGTTAAAGCGAGCGCCTTGTCTCTGCGGAGAGAACCCTCAGCCTTTCCTGCATAGAAATGGGGCATTTAGTAAGGAATCCCATAAAGCACATTCCTCGTAAAGTGGGACCGCTTGGTTATTTCCCTCTCCTTGGCCTCATTAAAGAGCTGATCCATGTTCAAGGTGGCCCACATGACTCCATGGAAGCAGTGTCATATCCAGTCATGTCCTACTTAGTCCCACTTCAAGAAATACAATCATTTATGTCGCCACATGACCACGGCCTGAAAAATACTACACAGAAATACACCACTGTGCATTGAAACACTTCAATTTGTCACTAGTTTACAAAAGGAGCTATTTTTTGGCGCATTCAAAAATCAATAAACCCGCATCAAAACTAAAATAATTGTAAAAAACATTTTGAATGTGAAAAAATATATTTTAATTCACAATTTCTAAAGCCATTATACCCGCTAGTAGTTGGTTGATTCGAGTGGAAGTGCAGGCAAACCATTTCACCGCCAGGACAACTTAACTCGTTTCTGGGGTCGACCGACCTCATTTCACAAGATCTAGTCCCTCTTTAAATATCCTTCTGGAAAATGCCCTTGCAAATATATACATCCATCCATCCATTTTCTACCGCCTGTCCTTTTCAGGGTCGCGGGGGTGCTCAGTCGTGGTCAAAAGTTTATATACACTTGTAAAGAACATAATGTCATGGCTGTCTTGACTTTCCAATCATTTCTATAACTCTTATTTTTTTGTGATAGAGTGATTGGAGCACATACTTGTTGGTCACAAAAAACACTCATGAAGTTTGCTTCTTTTATGAATTTATTATGGGTCTACTGAAAATGTGAGCAAATCTGCTGGGTCAAAAGTATAAATACAGCAATGTTAATATTTGCTTACATGTCCCATGGCAAGTTTCACTGCAATAAGGCGCTTTTGGTAGCCATCCACAAGCTTCTGCTTGAATTTTTGACCACTCTTGACAAAATTGGTGCAGTTCAGCTAAATGACATGGACTTGTTTCTTCAGCATTGTCCACACATGTAAGTCAGGACTTTGGGAAGGCCATTCTAAAACCTTCATTCTAGCCTGATTTAGCCATTCCTTGACCACTTTTGACGTGTGTTTGGGGTCATTGTCCTGTTGGAACACTCAACTGCGCCCAAGACCCAACCTCCGGGCTGATGATTTTAGGTTGTCCTGAAGAATTTGGAGGTAATCTTCTATTTTCATTGTCCCATTTAAAGCACCAGTTTCATTGGCAGCAAAACAGGCCCAGAGCATAATACTACCACCACCATGCTTGACGGTAGGCCTGGTGTTCCTGGGATTAAAGGCCTCACCTTTTCTCCTCCAAACATATTGCTGGGTATTGTGGCCAAACGGCTCTATTTTTGTTTCATCTGACATCACATGCACAAAGAGAAGACCTTCCGCAGGAAAGGTCTGTGGCTGTGGATGGCTACCAAAAGCGCCTTATTGCAGTGAAACTTGCCAAGGGACATGTAAGCAAATATTAACATTGCTGTATGTATACTTTTGACCCAGCAGATTTGCTCACATTTTCAGTAGACCCATAATAAATGTATAGAAGAAGCAATCCTCATGAATGTTTTTTGTGACCAACAAGTATGTGCTCCAATCACTCTATCACAAAAAAATAAGAGCTGTAGCAATGATTGGAAACTCAAAACAGCCATGACATTATGTTCTTTACTAGTGTATGTACACTTTTTGACCACGACTGCAAATCTGCCACCTAATCAACGTTTTGCTCTGCTTCTTTGTTGGTTAAAAAAGTGTGTGCCGCTGATTTCTCCGCTGGCCGGGTATGGCTCCGGTGCCACTTTCTGCTTTCGTAAATCACAACATGAGATTGGATACTTGGGAGTGACAAGTGAGTATCCAATCACAGTCACGTTCAACGTAAGGCTACCTAGATGGGCTACTGTCAACAGCTCGTGATCTGATTGCAACTGTCTGTTCACGGAACGTCCTTTGTTTGTTAAACTGCACAGCCGCCGTAAATGTTGGTTCAGAAGGCCTTCGGCAGAATTCATGCAGCGCTGGCAACAAGCTAGCTGAATTCTGATTGGATAAAAGCTCTAACTTAAAACACTGGAGCTTATATGACATGAAGAGAATATGATGAATACTTGTATACATTTATGAAAAGTAAATCAAAATAGTTTTGATTTACTTTTCATAAATGTATACAAGTATTAATTTCATACAAGTATCCTCACCGTTTTCAGTGAGGGTTGAACTCCGCCAAGGCTGCCCTTTGTCACCGATTCTGTTCATAACTTTTATGGACAGAATTTCTAGGCGCAGTCAAGGCGTTGAGGGGATCCGGTTTGGTGGCTGCAGGATTAGGTCTCTGCTTTTTGCAGATGATGTGGTCCTGATGGCTTCAACTGGCCAGGATCTTCAGCTCTCACTGGATCTGTTTGCAGCCGAGTGTGAAGCGACTTGGATGGAAATCAGGAGCTCCAAGTCCGAGTCCATGGTTCTCGCCCGGAAAAGGGTGGAGTGCCATCTCCGGGTTGGTAGAGGAGACCCTACCCCAAGTGGAGGAGTTCAAGTACCTCAAAGTCTTATTTGCGAGTGAGGGAAGAGTGGATCGTGAGATCGACAGGCGGATCGGTGCGGCGTCTTCAGTAATGCGGACGCTGTATCGATCCGTTGTGGTGAAGAAGGAGCTGAGCCGGAAGGCAAAGCTCTCAATTTACCGGTCGATCTACGTTCCCATCCTCACCTATGGTCATGAGCTTTGGGTTATGACCGAAAGGACAAGATCACGGGTACAAGCGGCCCAAATGAGTTCCCTCTGCCGGGTGGCAGGACTCTCCCTTAGAGATAGGGGGAGAAGCTCTGTCCTCCGGGAGGAACTCAGAGTAAAGCCGCTGCTCCTCCACATCGAGAGGAGCCAGATGAGGTGGTCCGGGCATCTTCGCAGGATGCCACCCGAACGCCTCCCTAGGGAGGTGTTTCGGGCACGTCCGACCGGTAGGACGTGTTGGGAAGACTATCTCTCCTGGCTGGCCTGGGAACGCCTCGGGATCCCCCGGGAGGAGCTGGACAAAGTGGCTGGGGAGAGGAAAGTCTGGGCTTCCCTGCTTAGGCTGCTGCCCCCGTGACCCCACATAGGATAAGCGGAAGAAGATGGATGGATGGATAGATGGAAATAAAAAATAAAATGAACTTTTATTAATTTATGATCATGATTTATGTTAGGCCAGCAGAGAAGGCACACCCCCTGGTCATATCACATATGAATGAACTCTCCAAGCCCACAGTGTGTAATCCACTCCATTAGTTGTGTGGACAAACCAGGTTTCTGAGTTCAAACTTTATTTTATTTTCAGCGCCGCAAGTGTGTAATACGTTGCTTAGATTTCTATCCTATAATTTGGAGCCCAGACAAGACGGCCTCCCTGCTAACCAAACACATCTCTATTTCTGTGTCACGGTAAGTAAGGAGAGCGTTGGATGTGGACAAGGCATCCACGCAGCCCACTCAGTCTGAGCGGCAGGAAAAGCCTCAGGCGAGTGGCGCTTCACAATGTGGACTTTTACTTAAACTGACCTGTGCTGTTTTCTTCTTTGTCTGTTCCAGTTGCCTATCTGGGAGACATAGCTCTGGATGAGGAGGACCTGCGACTATTTAAAGTGGACAGAATTATAGATTTAGCCAGCAGAACAGTCCAGATTGTCAATCACACAAATACAGGTACTCACAATCTACATTTCCTAATGCAATGAGTTGTTGTTGTCTCACTTAGACTTTGACTTAGACAAACTTTATTGATCCTCAAGGGAAATTGTTGCTAGAAGAATAGAAAAAAATAAATCTTCGCTCCTTCATTTTTGTGCCGGCACTACGGCTTTTTCCGTAGTTTCCACGGGAATGTCCGGCCGCGATCTCCATAGCGTTGGGGGCAAGGAGAACGCAAACAGCTCAACTGATCAAAGCCAAACACAAAACGGCCCAAAAAGAAAAGTAACGGAAATACACAAAACCGCCCCAGAACCATAATTTGTGGTTTATGAAAAAGATAAGTGTTAAAAAAAAAAGCAAGGGAAATTGAGAGCATACCAAAAATAAAGTAAAATGAAGGAAGTCAAAGGAGCTAATGTGATGTGCTGCCACTCTTTTTAGCACATGAAAGAAGAAAAAAAAGTAAACAGTCAGTGAAAGTTGGCTGAAACCGTGTTCCTGCACACCATTATTATGAGCGGACCACCACATGCCGCAATCATTGCTGCTATAAAAGGTGTTCCTCCATTGAGTTTTACACTTCTATAGACTACACTTGTGCGTGAGTCAACAAGCTGTGACCTGCATCTTTTTTTTACTGGGGGGGTTTAATGTGTGAGTTGGAAAAAAAAAAAAGTGCTGATGCTGATTTCCGAATACTTTTAAACAGCAGGATGAGACTTGATTTGACTTGGTAAAATCACGGTACCTACGTCAACCAGGCTCATGACTCTCATTAAGAGCATCTATTTCATTGGCTCAAACTAATCCAACCAATTACAGACCATTTAATTTGTCACCTGTGACACAAAGCTTAGACTTATTGAACTGCTTAAGTCAGGGGTGGGCAATTAATTTTTACCGTGGGCCGCATCAGCAACCCGAGCACTGCTGGAGGGCCACATCGACAATATTTCAATTAAAAATTTTGCTCAATATTATTTTTGATATACCGTAAGATTAATAATAATACTGGCAACACTAAATGGTCCCTAGTGTGTGAATGAATGCGAGTGTGAATGTTGCCTGTCTATCTGTGTTGGCCCTGTGATGAGGTGGCGACTTGTCCAGGGTGTGACAATGGATGGATGGATGGATGATAATAATAATAATAATAATAATAATAATGATTTAATTTAACCTAACTTAACTTTATACAAAAGCAGATTGCTTTTGATGGTTTTATTTTCAACACTGTCTTACACAACATTTCCTGATGTATAATACAATGCAAAAATTTAAATTTCTGCACAGGGTTAATTTATGTCACTTTATCCTGCATCCTCTTTAAAAGTCCAACATTTTTCCCCGTCAGATTTGGACAACCATCTGTTGTCACACCTGCCAGCTTTTCCCATTTCAGTCCTAACATGTCCAAACACGCATTTACCTATGTGATTGTCCCTTTAATTGACTGCATGGCTGCCAGCTCCTCCGTGATTTGAAAGTCTGCAGTTATCCCACGTAAGAAGATGAGCAGCTGGGCGGTGTCACGTACATCGCAGCTCTCATCCAAAGCCAGCGAAAAACAGTCAAAGTCGGCCGTTCTGTTCTTCAGCTGAAGCTCCAAGTTTCCAGCGATGGTCTCAACCCGCCTCGTTACAGCGCGTCGGGAGAGTGACACGTTCTCAAATGCGCCCCTCTTCTCCGGGCATATCAGCGCAACAGAGTCCAATAAGCACTCCTTAATAAACTCTCCGTCAGAAAACGTCTTACTTTTTCTGGCGATTTTGTGAGAAATGACAAAACTTGTCCAGACGGCTGCATCTCTGGGGGTGTGAAATTTGGCAAAAAGTCCTTGTGGGTTTGCAGTTTTACCATCAACGCATCAGCCTCCCTTGCGCGCTCTTCATCAGACAGATTCCGGTATTTTTCCTCATGCTTTGTCGTGTAGTGGCGATTCAAATTATATTCTTTAAACACAGCAACCTGTGTACCACAAATTAAGCACACGGCTTTACCTTTAATTTATGTAAAGAAATACTTGGCAGTCCATGTCTTGTTGAAAACACGGCATTCGTCATCAACTTTTCTTTTTTTAGCGTGAGCTGACATCTCGGTGGTAACCGGGCATCACTTGTTGCTGTGCACCTTCACTCACAAGTTACACACAGACATACGTCCATAAATAACACTTTTCAAAATAAAAGCAGCACAGTTGTATTGCACACTCGACATAGATACTTTTTAAAATGTATTTTGTAATTTATGATTGGCCTCACGCGGGCAGAACATCGACGCACAAAGGGCCGGATGTGGCCCGCGGGCCGCAGAATGCCCAGGTCTGGCTTAAGTGTTGTATGTTTCTTAACCACCGCCAGCGCCCCCTAGTGGGTCACCAAACAATATCTGTTTCTCAGAGCGGTACTCAGGTGTAATACACTTTTTCACCACTTGTGGCAGTAATGACAATATCAAACAGAAGAAGTCTGGAGCATAAGTCATAGAGGAGTTTCTTCAGCACTAAAATTACGACTAAATAGGTGAAACTGTATTTTCATTAGCACTTTAATTCCATTGATAGTTTGTTTCAGAAAAGTATATATGACCAATGTATGATCCTGTAACTACTTGGTTTCGGATCGATACCTAAATGTGTGGTATCATCCCAAACTAATGTAAAGTATCAAAGAAGAGAAGAATAAGCGATTATTACGTTTTAACAGAAGTGTAGATAGAACATGTTAAACAGAAAATAAGCAGATATTAACAATAAATTAACAAGTAGATTAATAATACATTTTTACAGTTTGTCCCTCATAATGTAGACAAAATAATAATAAATAACAAATAATAATATAAATGACACAATATGTTACTGCATACGTCAGCAGACTAATTAGGAGTCTTTGTTTGTTTACTTACTACTAAAAGACAAGTTGTCTAGTATGTTCACTATTTTATTTAAGGACTAAATTACAATGATAAACATATGTTTCATGTACCCTAACATTTTTTGTTAAAACAAAGACAATAATGACATTTTTTGTGGTCCCCTTTATTTAGAAAAGTATCGAAATACAGAAGTCAGGAGCTAAAGTTATGGAGAAGTTTCTTCAGCGCTAAAATTAATTAAAATTATGACTAAATAGGTGAAACTGTATTTTATTTGCACTTTAATTCCATTGATAGTTTATTTCAGAAAAATATATGTTATTGTGATTTATTATTAATTTAGTTGGAATTTATACATTTTAGCACTGGATAATTGTTCCCTTTTAATGCAGTATATTTGCTTGAAAATATTTTTCTAATCATCCTGACCTAAGCCAAGGTTTATGTTTTAGACAGCAGGATGAGACTTGATTTGACTTGGTAAAATCACGGTACCTACGTCAACCAGGCTCATGACTCTTATTAAGAGCATCTATTTCATTGGCTCAAACTAATCCAACCAATTACAGACCATTTAATTTGTCACCTGTGACACAAAGCTGAGACTTATTGAACTGCTGAGCACATCTTCACATCATTGGGATGTGTTTTTACATGTTTTTGTTACTGCCATTGACGTTTCTTATACTCACACATATACAATGGTGGTCAAAAGTGTACATACACTTGTAAAGAACATAATGTCATGGCTGACCTGAGTTTCCAATAATTTCCACAACTCTTATTTTTTTGTGATAGAGTGATTGGAGCACATACTTGTTGGTCACAAAAAACATTCATGAAGTTTGCTTCTTTTATGAATTTATTATGGGTCTACTGAAAATGTGAGCAAATCTGCTGGGTCAAAAGTATACATACAGCAATGTTAATATTTGCTTACATGTCCCTTGGCAAGTTTCACTGCAATAAGGCGCTTTTGGTAGCCATCCACAAGCTTCTGGCAAGCTTCTGCTTGAATTTTTGACCACTCCTCTTGACAAAATTGGTGCAGTTCAGCTAAATGTGTTGGTTTTCTGACATGGACTTGTTTCTTCAGCATTGTCCACACGTTTAAGTCAGGACTTTGGGAAGGCCATTCTAAAACCTTCATTCTAGCCTGATTTAGCCATTCCTTTACCACTTTTGACGTGTGTTTGGGGTCATTGTCCTGTTGGAACACCCAACTGTGCCCAAGACCCAAACTCCGGGCTGATGATTTTAGGTTGTCCTGAAGAATTTGGAGGTAATCCTCTTTTTTCATTGTCCCATTTAAAGCACCAGTTCCATTGGCAGCAAAACAGGCCCAGAGCATAATACTACCACCACCATGCTTGACGGTAGGTATGGTGTTCCTGGGATTAAAGGCCTCACCTTTTCTCCTCCAAACATATTGCTGGGTATTGTGGCCAAACAGCTCCATTTTTTGTTTCATCTGACCACAGAATTTTCCTCCAGAAGGTCTTATCTTTGTCCATGTGATGTCAGATGAAACAAAAATGGAGCTGTTTGGCTACAATACCCAGCAATATGTTTGGAGGAGAAAAGGTGAGGCCTTTAATCCCAGGAACACCAGGCCTACCGTCAAGCATGGTGGTGGTAGTATTATGCTCTGGGCCTTTTTTGCTGCCAATGGAACTGCTGCTTTAAATGGGACAATGAAAAAAGAGGATTACCGGTACCTCCAAATTCTTCAGGACAACCTAAAATCATCAGCCCGGAGTTTGGGTCTTGGGCACAGTTGGGTGTTCCAACAGGACAATGACCCCAAACACACGTCAAAAGTGGTAAAGGAATGGCTAAATCAGGCTAGAATGAAGGTTTTAGAATGGCCTTCCAAGTCCTGACTTAAACGTGTGTACAATGCTGAAGAAACAAGTCCATGTCAGAAAACCAACACATTTAGCTGAACTGCACCAATTTTGTCAAGAGGAGTGGTCAAAAATTCAAGCAGAAGCTTGTGGGTGGCTACCAAAAGCGCCTTATTGCAGTGAAACTTGCCAAGGGACATGCAAGCAAATATTAACATTGCTGTATGTATACTTTTGACCCAGCAGATTTGCTCACATTTTCAGTAGACCCATAATAAATTCATAAAAGGACCAAACTTTGTGAATGTTTTTTGTGACCAACAAGTATGTGCTCCAATCACTCTATCACAAAAAAATAAGAGTTGTAGAAAGTATTGGAAACTCAAGACAGCCATGACATTATGTTCTTTACAAGTGTATGTACACTTTTGACCACGACTGAGCACCCCCGCGAATATTTATTTCCCAAAAAGTCCCACCAATTATGTAATATTTGTGTAAATGGACATTATTGTGGTCCACACCTCATCTTACAACTGATAATAGGGATTCTTTCCTTACTAAAAAAAAAAAAAAAAAAAAAAAAAAAAAAAATCAGTGAGAAAAAAAGAGCCATTCTTTTGAACGGTTCTTTAAAGGGATCGGCTCCTCAAGACCGGGCTCCCTTCAAAGAGCCATCTCTTATTTTACCCTTACATTGGTGTGTCAAATTAATCCTGTTCTATTTCTAGGGTCAACTCATCAAAATAGCCAGAACAGACAAGGCTCTGGCCGAAGGAAACGAGCCGCCACTTCCAGACCTGAGCGTGTTTGGCCTGAAGGTGTCATTCCATATGTCATCAGCGGTAATTTTAGTGGTAAGTATCGGCCTTTTATGTGGGCCATGTATTATTTCATGTATCGCTCTATATGTGACAATACTATAGGGTTGTACCCTGTACCGGTACTAGTATAGTATCGCGGTGCTAATGAATCAAAAACGGTACCATACTCGGTTTGAAAAGTACCGCTTCCCAGGCGTGACGGTGCGTCGTCACATCATGACATTGCTGGTTTTACGAGCAGAGGAGCATGTTCGGCAGCGCACACACACAGAGTACTTACAAGCAGACACAGTGTGTAGACAGAAAAGGGCGAATGGACGCATTTTGGTGTAAAAAGTAAAGATAAAGGTGAAGTTATAACACTGAAACACCCTCAGGAAGAGGTGCTTTAAGCCATGGCTAGCTAGCGGCTAACATCCATCCGCAGTGTTTTAGCTACTTCTAAATCACTAATCCTGGCCTCCATGGCGACAAATAAAGTATCAATCAATCAATCAATCAATCAATCAAAGTTTACTTACATAGCCCTAAATCACGAGTGTCTCAAAGGGCTGCACAAGCCACAACGACATCCTGGGCTCAGATCCCACATCAGGGCAAGAAAAAACTCAACCCAATGGGATGACAATGAGAAACCTTGGAGGGGACCGCAGATGTGGGGACCCCCCCCTGGGCGACCGGTGCGATGGACGTGGTGTGGATCTTGTGCACAGTGTGAGAGTCCAGTCAATAGTGGGGCCAGCAGGAGATCATCTGGATGAGTGGTCCACCCCGTGTCCTGACTTTGAACAGCTAGCGCTTCATCTGTGGTCACCTAATAACCTCTCCACTCAGGAGAGGGGTACGTTTCTGACAAGTACCATTATCACTGGAGGATGGGGAATAGCTAAACATGCTTCACTACACACCCTAAGAGGATACAATAGCTCACCGGCGTCACCGCTAACAAAAGCTAGCACTCCTGAATGTAAACAAATGCCATGGGTGGATCTACACCTGACATCCACTGTAATGATACCGAATACAATAGCATATCTAGTCGATACTACAATGATTACATCGATATTTTTTATCATCACAGAATCTATTTTTCCTTTTTTTTAAATTCATATTATGTTTATAAAGTCAGTAAATACATCCCTGGACACATGAGGATTTTGAATATGACCAATGTATGATCCTGTAACTACTTGGTATCGGATCGATACCTAAATGTGTGGTATCATCCAAAACTAATGTAAAGTATCAAAGAAGAGAAGAATAAGTGATCATTACATTTTAACAGAAGTGTAGATAGAACATGTTAAAACAGAAAATAAGCAGATATTAACAGTAAATGAACAAGTAGATGAATAATACATTTTTACAGTTTGTCCCTCATAATGTAGACAAAATAATAGGTAGATAAATGACATAATATGTTACTGCATACGTCAGCAGACTAATTAGGAGTCTTTGTTTGTTTACTTACTGCTAAAAGACAAGTTGTCTAGTATGTTCACTAGTTTATTTAAGGACTTAATTACAATAATAAACATATGTTTCATGTACACTAACATTTTTTTTGTTTAATAAAGACAATAATGACATTTTGTTTGTGGTGCCCTTTATTTAGAAAAGTATCAAAATACATTTTGGTACCGGTACCCTCCAATTTGTACTTGTAAGAGTATCAGACATGAATAACATTTATGTATTTTAGTTCCAGTGAGTCAAATGAATGGATTGATGTTAAAAATAAGATGCAGAGATGATGAAACCAGATGGGGAGATGTTAGCGATGATGTCATCTTTACGACTTTAACGACTGTATATGTTCTATTGGACTTCTTGGCGGACTCCTTTTCCGCCGGTTGTGTGTCCTGGCTGCCACGATCTCACCCTGCCTTTGTCCACTCAGGCAGCCAGCGGGCCATATTCCGCCAAGCCATGCGGCACTGGGAGAAGCACACCTGTGTCACCTTCATTGAGAGGACACAGGAAGAGAGCTACATTGTCTTCACCTACCGACCATGTGGGTGAGTTCTTGGCTGGCCTCCTTCAGCTCCAGCTAATGATTTAACGCCTGTGTGCTTCCTTGCCTTTCCACCATTCTTTCTCCCTTCCCGGCCTCCGAGTGTGAGAGCAGTTATTACACACACATTCCCTCTATCTTTTCATGGCAGTGCGTCAGTCACTGGGCCCTTGTGTCATGCCTGTTGCACACCACTGCACCCCACTGGGAGACTTCCGCAGCCCTTTACCCTGTCCACTCAGCATTAAGACAGACACTGAGAGGAAGTTTGTAGTTGCTAAGAGACCGTTCACTCGCGCTTTGGACCTGGCTTGTCAATTTATGACTATGTTAAAAATCCCAACAACCTGTCCAGCTTTTAAAGAGGTCATATTTTGACTGTTTTCTACAAAAGCCAAAAGCATTGAAGTTGTCACGTTGTGTAAATGGTAAATAAAAAGAGAATACAATGATTTGTAAATCCTTTTCAACTTATATTCAATTGAATAGACTGCAAAGACAAGATATTTCATGTTCACACTGAGAAACTTCTTTTTTTTTTGCAAATAATCTTGAATTTAGAATTTAATAGCAGCAACACATTGCAAAAAAGGCATTTTTACCATTGTGTTACATGACCTTTCCTTTTAACAACACTCAGTAAAGGTTTGGGAACTGAGGAGACACATTTTTGTGATGGTTCTTTTCCTCTTTGTTCCGGAGGACACGACGTCCACAGTTTCCAATAATAATTTGAAATGTGGACTCGGCAGACCACACAACACTTTTCCACTTTGCATCAGTCCATCTTAGATGAGCTCAGGCCCAGCGAAGCGTTTCTGGGTGTTGTTGATAAATGGCTTTGGCTTTGCATAGTAGAGTTTTAACTTGCACTTACAGATGTAGCGGCCAACTGTAGTTACTGACAGTGGTTTTCTGAATTGTTCCTGAGCCCATGTGGTGATATCCTTTACACGCCGATGTCGCTTTTTGATGCAGTACCGCCTGAGGGATCCTAGGTCTGTAATATCATCGCTTAAGTACAGTGATTTCTCCAGATTCTCTGAACCTTTTGATGATATTACGGAGCGTAGTTCAACTGTGCGATGTTCCAAATAAGTGTTTGATGAGCATTCCTCAACTTTCTGTCTTTTTTGCCACTTGTGCCAGCTTTTTTTAAACATGTTGCAGGCATCAAATTCCAAATGAGTTAACATTTGCAAAAAATAACAACGTTTTCCAGTTCGAACATTAAGTATCTTGTCTTTGCAATCTATTCAATTGAATATAAGTTGAATATTATTTGCAAATTATTGTATTCTGTTTTTATTTACCATTTACATAACATGACAACTTCACTGGCTTTGGGTTTTGTACATGTAAATCACTTCCTCGTGGTCTACGTCACATGTTCTTAGGTAAGAATTTGGCGTAGACTATGTCTCTCCAGGATTGTTTTGTGGGCGGGTCTTATTTACGTGCCTCCACTTTGACAGCGTCTTCTCCCCGCCGTCTTTGTTGTAGTTTTTAGCGCTTCCATACGGAGTCTACTGACAAATATAAGTTAGAACTAGGGTTGTACGGTATACCGGTGGTACTGCGAAAGTAATGAATCATTATCGGTACTATACCGCCTCCAAAAAGTACTGGTTCTTCCCCCATTTTTTTTTTGAGATGTAACGATAAACGGTGTAATGATAAACCTTGGTAAAACTCTCGACGGTTAGTGTTAACGTTTCGAAATAAAATGATGGGAAAACCGTGATTGACAACCACACTTTGATAAACTCACGGACTGTTGACGGTGCTCATTCACTGGAGGAGCAAGCTAGCGCTAGCTAGCTGAAATGCTAACACAAAATCAGTACACATTAACGTGGGAACCTATCATGCAAAACCAACTTTTGGTAGCTGCTTTTGCATATTTGGGATCTGTATAAGTCCCAAAAATGTGAAAATCAAACCGTGGAGGCGTGGCGGAGGTATTTATAAAACAATCTTGCTTTCCTTCATACTTCCTCCAGACAAGTTCTTTCTAATTGTGACGTCAGCCGATATCTCCATATATGGTAGAAGTTTACCTAAAGTGCTTTGCGCAAGTCCGCCATGTAGTCAGTGAGCTTATTGACAATTTTTTTTCTCAATCCTCTTGTTATGGGGCCGACTGGTTCGTACATGCACATACATCCATTTCTAATAAAAAGTAGCGCATAGCTCCAACTTCAGTAGACTCGTTATGGAAGTGCGGAAAACTACAACATGGATGACGGGGAGAAGAGGCAGTGGAAGTGGAGCCACGGAAAAAAGAGCGCCCACAAAACAGTGCACCCTGAAGAGACGGTCTGTAAAACATCATTTGGACCAAATAACCACCATTACATGTTATGTAGACCACAAGCAAGTCTTTTAAATGTAGAAAAAAAACATATGACCCTTTTAGAAACGACGTACCTCAATCTAAACTTGCATAAACACATGGCTGTCTGGGCAACTAAGCCAACTAACCTACAGGCTGTGCTCTATAATCTATAATTGAAGGAATAAAAACAAACTGGAAGCAAAGCGCCCCAACACCTGTTTTTACTTTATCATAAAAACAAAACTAAAAAACTTTACAAATTTGAAACAGAAGAAGACACACCTATTTAACACTAAGATCAAAATAATATGACGGAACAAAATGTAATTTTTATTTTTAATTAAACTGAAATAAAACTTGGTTATAAAATGTTGGTGTGTTTAAAAGTGCTTTTTGAACAACACCATGGTAATAACGGCAACCATTTTGGTGGAAAAAAAACGTGATTTGTGAAATGTTCATAACGTGACATCCCTTAGACGTCATCTCCTGTTACTCCTGTTTCCTCACAGTCCAAGAACTTAGACTTAGACTTAGACAAACTTTAATGATCCACAAGGGAAATTGTTTATGCAGATATAAAGTAGACTAAAAATGTACCGTAGTAGCAATATAAAATATAACATATGTAATATTTACATATTATATATACAGTATATGATTGTAGAGGTTGCCCTCTGGTGGGTTCTGGGGGACCACCACACACTGCCAGGAGAGCCAGGAATTTCAGGGTATAACACTGTTTTATTTTCATAAAAAGGTGCAGAGGCTTTTGCTTTTCAGCAAAGTGTCTTTGTCTGCTGCGTCCGCTCAGCAGCACCTCCAACCCCGACTCTTCGTTTTATCACGGCTGCCGCTAATAAAGGCGACAAATGATTAGATAACCAGGCCACCTGGGCCATCTACGCACCTGTCGCTGTCTTCGAGGCCGGTCCTGGCAACACCCCGTTCCGCGGCAGGCCCGCAGGCCACGCCCCTCCACAATGATATATACTGATGTATTAGATTGTATTATATTTTTATATAATATTCAACAATGGCCATGTACAATATTACAGTATATGTAACAGCTGCAGCATAAGATAGAGCAGGGGTAGGGAACCTATGGCTCTAGAGCCAGATGTGGCTCTTTTGATGACTGCATCTGGCTCTCAGATAAATCTTAGCTGACATTGCTTAACATGATAAGTAGTGAATAATTCCGCTGGTAATCACAGTGTTAAAAATAACGTTCAAAATATAAAACATTCTCATGCATTTCAATCCATCCATCCGTTTTCTATCGCACCTGTTCATGAAGTCGAATTAATGGTAAGAAGTATTTTATTTATTATTGGTTAGCTTTAGAATAACAATGTTATTAAAAAGAATAAGAGACTTATTATACTGTAAAAATGTTGGTCTTACTTAAAAATGCACGCATTTAGTTGTATTCAGTGTTAAAAAAATATTATCTGGCTCTCAAGGAAATACATTTTGAAATATTTGGCTTTCATGGCTCTCTCAGTCAAAAAGGTTCCCGACCCCTGAAATAGAGAGTAGATCCAGCAGAAAATATACATTATAAAGAAAGAGAGGTAGCTAACATGACCAGTGTTTTATACAGCTGGATGAAGGAGTTCTTGAATCCAACACTGTGGGAACCAAGCTGAAGGAGCCTGTTGGAGTATGAACTCCATTGTCCCTCAATTGTCTGCTGGAGTGGATTGTCCATGATGGCCAGCAGTTTGTCCTCCTGTCCCTCACTGACCCAAACGCCTCCAACTGCGTGCCAATAGTTTGGCCGGCTTTCCGGATCACTTTGTCAATTCGGTTGAAGTCCATTTTGCTGGTGCTGCTGCCCCAACAAAGCACTGCAAAGTACAGGGCACTGGCCACAACAGACTGATAACAGATCCCCAACAGCTTGCTGCACACATTAAAGCAGTGTTTTTCATCCTGTTTGGAGCCAAAGCATGTTTGTGTTCATTGAAAAAAATGCAGAGGCACACCACCAGCAGAAAACATAAAAAATGTAAACTCGGTAGTTGATATTGGCAATGAAAAGTAATTGTTGCAGTTGTTGGATATGAATTCAAACCATAACCAAACACGCATCACTGTAGTTATTGTCTCAAAGTAAGTATCACGACCTGTCACATCACACTGGGACTTATTTGGAGTTTTTTGGTATTTTCCTGTGTGTAGTGTCTTCCACTCCTATTTTGGTGGCTTTTCCTGTTTTGTTGGTATTTTCCTGTAGCAGTTTCATGTCTTCCTTTGAGCGCTATTCCCCGCACCTGCTATGTTTTGGCAATCAACACTATTTCAGTTGTGCGGACGCTATCCTTCTTTGTGTGGACATTGTTGATTGTCATGTCGTGTACGGGTGTACTTTGTGAACGCCGTCTGCTCCACACGCTGTAAGTCTTTGCTGTCGTCCAGCATTGTGTTTTTGTTTACTTTATAGCCAGTTCAGTTTTAGTTTCGTTTTCCATAGCCATCCCTAAGCTTCAGTGCCTTTTTTAGGGGCACTCGCCTTTTGTTTATTTTTGGTTTAAGCATTAGATACGACGTTTACAAAGCAATTAGCTACCTGCTGCCACCTACTGATAAGGAAGAGTATTACACGGTTACTATGCGGAGCTCTAGACAGCACCGACACTCAACAACAACACATAATTTGCAGACTATAATTACTGGTTTGCATAAAATATTTTTAACCCAAATAGGTGAAATTATATAATCTCCCACGGCACACCAGACTGTATATTACGGCACACCAGTGTGCCGCGGCACAGTGGTTGAAAAACACTGCATTAAAGGACCTAAGCTTCCTCAACAAAAGGCGAGTGCCCCTAAAAAAGGCATTGAAGCTTAGGGTTGGCTATGGAAAACGAAACTAAAACTGAACTGGCTACAAAGTAAACAAAAACAGAATGCTGGACGACAGCAAAGACTTACAGCGTGTGGAGCAGACGGTGTCCACAAAGTAACCTTGTAAACAGCTTTGCTGTTGTCCTTCCAGTCCAGTCTGCTGTTCAAGTGGACTCCCAGGTACTTGTACTGCCCCATCACAGTGTGCACATCCCATCACAATATGGTTGTTATGGAAACTTGAAGAGTATGATGCCAAAATTTGGATTTTCTGTTTAATTCGATTTTAGCCGTTCACATAACAAAAATGGGTCCTTAACGTCACAAAGTCCCACATGTGCTGTGGTGTGTAAACATGGCTCCATTGCTAGGAGGTCTCACCTTTGTGGCAACTTCAAGGGTTTTGTGTAGGACATTAAAAAGGTAGAGGGCAAGAATTGTGGTTTTGGCTCTTGTTACAAAGCATTTGCTTCAATGTGGTAACTGAGGACAGGCAGTCGAAGCCAGGAGTGTTAGGACATTGACGTTAGACTTCCTTTATTGTCATTCAAATTTCAACTTGACAGTACAGATAAGAACAAAATGTTGTTGCATTAGCTGGTTGTAGTGCAGGATAAAAGAGCAATAAGGTGCAGATATAAATAATATATAAATAGTTAGTTCTGAAAAATCTCACATTGTCGACTATGTCTTTCGCAGACTTTCTATTTTGGCAAAGAATGATGACACAATCGTTCAGACCGCAGTGGCATCGGATGCGTATCGGACTCAATTTCACCTACGAAGGAGGACTTGGTCGGACTGTTCACATTCGCATGAGAAAATCCGATACATGTCAAATGTAGCAGAAAAAAGGGAACGCACCTGCAGTGTGAACATACACTATATTGCCAAAAGTATTTGGCCAGCCATCCAAATGATGAGAATCAGGTGTCCTAATCACTTGGCCCGGCCACAGGTGTATAGAATCAAGCACTTAGGCATGGAGACTGTTTCTACAAACATTTGTGAAAGAATGGGCCGCTCTCAGTGATTTCCAGCGTGGAACTGTCATAGGATGCAACAAAACCAGTCGGGAAATTTCCTCGCTCTTAAATATTCCAAAGTCAACTGTTGGCTTTATTATAGGAAAAGTGAAGAGTTTGGGAACAACAGCAAGTCAGCCACCAAGTGGTAGGCCACGTAAACTGACAGAGAGGTCAGCATAGTGCAAAGACTTTCTGCACAGTCAGTTGCTACAGAGCTCCAAACTTCATGTGACCTTCCAATTAGCCCACGTACAGTATGCAGAGAGCTTCATGGAATGGGTTTCCATGGCCGAGCAGCTGCATCTAAGCCATACATAACCAAGTCCAATGCAAAGCTTGGGATGCAGTGGTGAAAAGCACGTCACCACTGGACTCTAGAACAGTGGAGACGCCTTCTCTGGAGTGATGAATCACGCTTTTCCATCTGGCAATCTGATGGACCAGTCTGGGTTTGGAGGTTGCCAGGAGAACGCTACATTTCAGACTGCATTGTACCGATTGTGAAATTTGGTGGAGGAGGAATTATGTTGTGGGGTTGTTTTTCAGGAGTTGGGCTTGGCCCTTTAGTTTCTTTGAATGCTCCAGGATACCAAAACATTTTGGACAATTCTATGCTCCCAACCTTGTGGTAACCGTTTGGAGCGGGCCCCTTCCTCTTCCAACATGACTGTGTACAAAGCAAGGTCCATAAAGACATGGATGACAGAGTCTGGTGTGGATGAACTTGACTGGCCTGCACAGAGTCCTGACCTGAACCCGATAGAACACCTTTGGGATGAATTAGAACGGAGACTGAGAGCCAGGCCTTCTCCACCAACATCAGTGTGTGACCTCAGCAATGCGTTTTTGGAAGAATGGTGGAAAATTGCTATAAACACACTCCGCAACCTTGTGGACAGCCTTCCCAGAAGAGTTGAAGCTGTAATAGCTGCGAAAGGTGGAGCCACATCATATTGAACCCTATGGGTTTGGAATGGGATGGCACTTCAACTTCATATATGAGTCAAGGCAGGTGGCCAAATAATTTTGGCAATATAGTGTAGGTTTATGTGGCCATGATGTCAAGTTATATGGCAATCTGAAAGGTTTGAAACAGTAGCCTATAGTCATACCTTGGTAAAATGTCTCCTCTTTAGTTTTGGGTGTACATTAGGCTGCTAACTTATTTTCACCAGTATAACCATTGCTAGCGTTGGTTGTAGTTGGTTTTAGTCTTTGTTTTCTGATAGTACTGACAATAACCATATAATTGCCATTTGTTGTGACGTCCCACATTGTTTTGGTTACAAACGTTGCCTGCAGTGATGAATGTAGAATCCATCCATCTATTTTCTACCGCTTGTCCCTTTCGGGGTTGCGGGTGGGGGCGCTGGAGCCTATCTCAGCTGCAATCGGGCGGAAGGCCGTGTACACCCTGGACAAGCCGCCACCTCATCGCAGGGCCAACACAGATAGACAACACTCACACACTAGGGCCCATTTTAGTGTTGCCAATCAACCTATCCCCAGGTGCATGTCTTTGGAGGTGGGAGGAAGCCGGAGGGAACCCACGCATCACGGGCAGAACATGCAAACTCCACACAGAAAGATCCCGAGCCTGGGATTGAACTCAGGACTACTCAGGACCTTCGTATTGTGAGGCACATGCACTAACCCCTGTACCACCGTGCTGCCCAAAATGTAGAATCCATACGAGCAGAAACAATATGGACGGCTGGAAGACGGAACAGCATGTGTACTTCCGGTTGAAAGCTCAGTCGAAACAGAAGGGCAATGCAGCACTACCGCACCTGCAGTGAGTGAACTCATCCAGAAGGTGGCGCCACAGCACAAACAATAACACACTGATTCAGGGTCTTTGCGTGTTGTTGTTGTCGTTGTTTTTTAACTATTTGGCCGTCACCGAAGAAAAATCCATAAATTAGCTGCACTGTTTTATAAGCCGCAGGGTTCAAAGGGTAGCGGCTTATAGTCTGTAATTTAGGGTAGTCACATGATATATACCATTGAGCACAAAAAGTGGACCTGGTTCATTAGACGGACCTTTTCGCAGCTAACTGTTGCTAGCCATTTTTAGTTTGGTAGCAACAGGGATGGCATTATCCACACAGGTGGCAGAGGTTACCAGTGGGAAGGCCTGGCTCCGCTGAATATTGAGCAGGCGCCCCCCGCTGGCCTTTGCAAAGTTCAAGGCGTGTCTCAGGAGAGGCTGCTGGTAATTAGAGCGCGGCTGTCTGCCACCGTGTGTGTGTGTGTGTGTGTGTGTGTGTGTGTGTGTGTGTGTGTGTGTGTGTGTGTGTGTGTGTGTGTGTGTGTGCCCGCCCTTCGTCCCTCACTGAACCTTTTAATGTCAACATCTGCATTAGTACACCACTGATTAGAGCATGTTCCTCATGCTGCTCCCCTGTCAATTAGGTATGTTGTTACTAAGGTTGTCCCCATTCCAATATTTTGGTACTGGTACCAAAATGTATTTTGATACTTTTCTAAATAAAGGGGACCACAAAAAATGTCGTTATTGTCTTAAATGTTAGGGTGCATGAAACATATGTTTATTATTGTAATTTAGTCCTTAAATAAAATAGTGAACATACTAGACAACTTGTCTTTTAGTAGTAAGTAAACAAACAAAGACTCCTAATTAGTCTGCTGACGTATGCAGTAACATATTGTGTCATTTATTAAACTATTATTTTGTCTACATTATGAGGGACAAACTGTACATATTGATTATTAATCTGCTTGTTCATTTACTGTTAATATCTGCTCATTTGCTGTTTTAACATTTTCTATCTACACTTCTGTTAAAATGTAATAATCACTTATTCTTCTCTTCTTTGATACTTTACATTAGTTTTGGATGATACCACACATTTGGGTATCGATACGATACCAAGTAGTTGCAGGATCATACATTGGTCATATTCAAAGTCCTCATGTGTCCAGGGACGTATTTACTGACTTTATAAACATAATATGAATTTTTTAAAAAGGCAAAAAGATTTTGTGATGATTAAAAAATATCGATGTAATCATAGTAGTATCGACTAGATACACCCTTGTACTTGGTATCATTACAGTGGATGTCAGGTGTAGATCCACTTATGGCGTATGTTTACATTCAGGTGCGCTAGCTTTTGTGGTGACACCGGTGAGCTATTGTATCCTCCTAGGGTGTGTAGTGAAGCATGTTTAGCTATTCCTCGTCCTCCAGTGATACTTGTAAAAAAACATACCTTATTTGTCGCCATGGAGACCAGGATTAGTGATTTACAAGTAGCTAAAACACTGTGGATGGATGTTAGCTGCTAGCTAGCTAGCCATGTCTTAAAGCACCTCTTCCTGAGGGTGTTTCAGTGTTATAACTTCACCTTTATCTTTACTTTTTACACCAAAATGCGTCCGTTCTCCCTTTTCTGTCTACACACTGTGTCTGCTTGTAAGTACTCTGTATGTGTGCACTGCCCAACATGCTCCTCTGCTCACAAAACCAGCAATGTACCTTTCAAACAGAGTATAGTACCGTTTTTGATTCATTAGTTCCGCGATACTATAGTAGTACCGTACAACCCTAGTTATTACAATGACATAGCTGTAGATATTTCCGGGAAGCTTCCTTTTTTATTGTTTCCAGTTGCAATATTGTTTCATTCCCCGTAACAGTGAGCCGAGACACAATGATCCCGTCCTGTTAACACTTGCTTTCTGGTTCTTTGATCGGCAGGTGCTGCTCCTACGTGGGCCGGCGTGGAGGAGGCCCCCAAGCCATTTCTATTGGCAAGAACTGTGACAAGTTTGGCATCGTAGTCCACGAGTTGGGTCATGTGATCGGGTTCTGGCACGAGCACACGCGGCCCGATCGAGACGAACACGTCAGCATCATCAGAGACAACATTCAACCAGGTAGACTTTGTTGGAGTCGGCTTTGGTTGTTCTGCCATGTTAGCTACGTGAGTCACATGTTAGCTATATGAGTCACATCTTAGCTATATGAGTCACATGTTAGCTATATGAGTCACATGTTAGCTATATGAGTAGCTTCTGCTTGAATTTTTGACCACTCCTCTTGACAAAATGTGTGCAGTTCAGTTTAATGTGTTGGTTTTCTGACATGGACTTGTTTCTTCAGCATTGTCCACACGTTTAAGTCAGTACTTTGGGAAGGCCATTCTAAAACCTTCATTCTAGCCTGATTTAGCCATTCCTTTACCATTTTTGACGTGTGTTTGGGGTCATTGTCCTGTTGGAACACCCAACTGCGCCCAAGACCCAACCTTCGGGCTGATGATTTTAGGTTGTCCTGAAGAATTTGGAGGTAATCCTCCTTTTTCATTGTCCCATTTACTCTCTGTAAAGCACCAGTTTCATTGGCAGCAAAACAGGCCCAGAGCATAATACTACCACCACCATGCTTGACGTTAGGATTGGTGTTCCTGGGATTAAAGGCTTCATCTTTTCTCCTCCAAACATATTGCTTGGTATTGTGGCCAAACAGCTCCATTTTTGTTTCATCTGACATCACATGGACAAAGATAAGACCTTCTGGAGGAAAGTTCTGTGGTCAGATGAAACAAAAATTGAGCTGTTTGTAGCCCAACAGGAGACGGCGTGGCACGGTTGGGAGAGTGGCCGTGCCAGCAACCTGAGGGTTCCTGGTTCAATCCCCACCTTCTATCAACTTTGTCACGTCCGTTGCGTCCATGAGCAAGACACTTCACCCTTGCTCCTGATGGGTCGTGGTTAGGGCCTTGCATGGCAGCTCCCGCCATCAGTGTGTGAATGTGTGTGTGAATGGGTGAATGTGGAAATAGTGTCAAAGCGCTTTGAGTAACTTCAAGGTAGAAACGCGCTGTGCAAGTATAACCCATTTACCATTTTACAATACCCAGCAATTTTTTTAATGCCTGGCTGGCGATGGACTGACACACCCTCCACCATCGATCGCCATCCATGTAATGAGCACCCCTGGTCCATGCTATATTCACCTACAACTTATTAATATAAACAATATTATTGTCAACATTATTTTAACCACTGATGTAATGGTAATAAAGAATAATAATGCAAGTATACCATTTCAAATGCAATAAGCCTGTATTTTAACATTGGACGGCATTTTCCGGACTATAGAGTACACCCGTATATAAGCTGCGCCCACTAAATTGTAGGAAAAACTTTTTTTTTGCCATATATTAGCTGCACCGGACTATAAGTCGCAGATATATACCTTGCAAAATGAGTTATTTACACATAAAGATTTTGTAAATGTTTATTTACATACCTTAATTGTTTCCAAACGGTGTCTGTAACACGGCAGTAAAACGGCTGATCAAACAAAACAGAAGTCATTGTCATGGACCCACTAGCTGCGAACGCTAGCTCTCTAATCAGCTAAACAGACTCAATAACTCCACGGTGACGTTTTGATGAATTAACTGAGGAATTTGTGAAAGTGCCATTGTAAGTTAATAATACTAACACAGACACTCGTAAACATGTTAGCATATTAGCTAGTGCTAATGACGCTAACTTCATTACATTACATGTACAAATATGCATGAAAACACTCCTACTGACATCACACATGTAAGTATGAACAGTTTTAGTTATATTGTAAAACCTACAAACGTTGCTTGGACTAATGAATGAAGAATCCTAGGATGCGACGTTTTGTGGGCGGTCTTATTTACATGCACTTTGACTGCGTCTTAGCGAGTCTCCTGACAGATGCAAGTTCAAACTATAAGTTACTTTCTATTAGAAACGAAAGGACACATAATATGCCTCCTAATAGGTGCCATTTTGGGGTCCTTACACACACACACACACCATAATAATACCCGTTTGTTGAAGCACAGTACGTCTGACTACAGTAGCCGTAAAGTGGTACTAAAACTTTTTCCACAGATTTTTGAGCGCCGTGTGTCATGTCCTATTCTCAATGAAACATCAAAGTGTTGGTGTTGCTTGCTTACGAGTACTTGCTACTGTTATTTTTTTTTGAACAGGCTTCAGCCTGCAGTCCACACATTTATCTCAGGTGTGACTGCCATCTACTGGTCACACTTACATTACACTATGTATCAAATACAATTCATTTAAGGTCAGTAAGCACACCCAGAACTAAAAGATACATTAGGCTATAGGTGCACTGTCCATTTTAGATAAACTGAAAGGATTTTAAGTGCACCGTATAGTCGGAAAAATACGGCACATGGCGGTTATCAACGCTGAAATAATTACAGACAAAATTTTCATTTGCCGTTGGTTAATCGACTTATCGATTGCTAGTTTGCTTGTAACATGCAGTCCCTGCAGAATTCCTTTTTTGGTGATTGTCGCCGCCTAAAATGTCGGAAATCGCGGAAGCTTTCATGGAAAGTCGCAGCAAAAGTTGCCTTGTTTCAACTTCTGATGTATTGTTTTGAATGCCTGTTGTAACCCTAAACTAGAATAGCAAAGCAACAAAAAGTGGAAAACAAATATTGTCTTGATGTTTTACTCATTTTACACCGCACAGACTTAAACACTAGATGTCAGTAAAAGCACATTCGCAAATTACTCTATTCTTTTAATTAGGGCAGCAACAATTAATCGATTAATTTGATTAGAAAAAAGCTTTGATTTGTATTCTGTTGCTTCAATTAATTGTTTCAGAGTGTAACCAATAAAAAATGGATTAAAGCCGGACGATATAAAGTGCTCGGAACCTTGAATATGTGACATAGTTTCCTCAATAGATTGCACATGACTGCAGTGTGTGGCTGCATAATATTTATTTATTCATGCACAGTGCAATTTCAATGTTGATGATGTGCATAAAAATACTGAAGGTTATGGCCAGCAGAAAAGTTGTTTATTTCTCTGAAATACGCATTAAGGATATACATTGTTTTATCCGACGTATCGGTTAAATGCACAAACTGATCGATAGATAACTTGATTACTAAAATAATGAATAGCTGCAGCCCTAGTTCTAAATAATAATAACTAATATTAGTAATACTTATAATTACAGAAAGAAGCAATACCCAAGGTCCACAAGTTGCAGACATTCTCCTTGAAAAGTCATCTAAACAGTCATTTATGTTGCAACAATTTGAAAATTTATAAATTGTCCATAGCGATCATTTCTGTTGTAAACGAAAGACAATGAGAGATTAGTGGTTGGAGTGTCCGCCCTGAGATGGGTAGGTTGTGAGTTCAAAGCCCGGCCGAGTCATACCACTCAGCATCAAGTGTTGGAAATGGTTAAATCACCAAAAATGATTCCTGGGCTGCTGCTGCTCACTGCTCCCCTCACTTTCCAGGGGGTGATCAAGGGTGATGAGTCAAATGCAGAGAATAATTTCGCCACACCTAGTGTGTGTGTGACAATCATTGGTACTTTAACTTAACTTAACTTATTATCATCACGCTTCAACATCTCCATCATGTAAATGCTTCCTCTTTGCAAATGAAAATATGATCTTAATGACCTTAACCCTGCATGAATAAAGGTTCTAGAAACATTTATACTGGGGTTGTTCGGTATACCGGTACTAATAAAGTATCGTGGTACTAATAAATTGAAATCGGTACTACACCACCTTTGAAAAGTACCGATACCGTTTTTTTCATCTGAGTGCAGCTGTGTGGCCGTGACTACGATAGCAGCCTTAAAAGTAGTGTAAGATTTTCTGTTAAAATAACGCCAATATTGACATTTTTCCTAGTTCCCTTTATTTGAAAAAGTATCGATATACATTTTGGTACCCGGTACTAAATTATTGGTATCGGGACAACCCTAATATAAATACATGTCAACTAGGAAGTGTTGCTAAATGTTTATTTACTATATTACCCAGAAGGCTTAGCGCTGCAGACAGTACCAGGAAGTTGGTGGCAATTGAGCAATAAAGAGTTGATATATTGTTGTTCCTGCTTCATCTGCACAAGAAACAAATGTAGGTTTGGTGTGTGCGTTTAAGCATTGACAAATTGGAACGTGCGGGGAAGTTGTGGTCGTCGGACAGAGTTGTGAGGAGGAGCTGAATTTTCATAACAAAACCTTCTCCTTTTGCCCTTCCACAGGTCAGGAGTACAACTTTTTGAAAATGGAGCCAGGGGAGGTGGATTCTTTGGGAGAAGTCTACGACTTCGACAGCATCATGCACTACGCCAGGAACACCTTCTCCAGGTAGGAGCCAAGCCATGTACACTGCTCTTTATGCCACCACCTTCATGTGGGATGTCCTCCCTGGGGGACGTGGCACTATCTTCACATGGGACTTGGCAATGACATCTCTAGACTTTGAGTAATCTTCTCCTCTTTCTTGCTGTTTTTCTTTCCCATCACGTGCCAGCAAGGCACTTTACTTTTTTTTATATAATTAGGTTTCCTCCTGAACTTTCCAGAGGTTAAAAGAATAGTAAGATGATAGATATTTGTTGTAAGAACAAGATTTTTGTCATTGTAGCTTTATTGTGTTTCCTTGTATTAAAACAATTTTTTTTTTTTTTTTACTTTATTAGTTTATTAAGGATCCCCATTAGTCTACACCGCAGTAGAGACTATTCTTCCTGGGGTCCAGGCAAAAAACATCACACAATCACAAAACAAAAGATTACAATGCAGTACAACATGATCAAATGATAAAATGTTGTAATACAAAAATAGCAACAACAAAGAACCAAAAAAAAAACAATAACTTCGAGTTTACATAAAAATGTTCATGCCAAAGAAAAAAGAGCAAAATAAAAATAGATATATGTAATTTTGCACAAATAAAACAAAGAACCAATGGCCTAAAATATACACATTAGTGTACCAAAGACAAACAATAAGTGACGAAAAAGTACCATCCATCCATTTTCTACTGCTTGTCCCATAATCAATAAAATAGTCAATAATCAATAAAACCAGTCATGACATTAGGTACAATCTAGAATAATCTCTTTCTGCAATACTTCTCCTCTTAGTCTATTCTTAAAACCCACTCTGCTGGTGGGATTGTTTTGTTTTTTCACTATTTATGTGAAATAGGGCCAAAAACTGTATCATGATATAAATGTTTTTTTTATCAGTTGATATTGATAATTATTTATATTTTTATGACCTATTGAAAATAAGGACCAGGAGGAAAATATATTACATTTAAACCTTTTTATTTCAAATGTAACCTTTTTACTGATTATCTGTCAAGGCAGAAAGGGAACATGGAAAACACTCAAACAATGTCAACAAAATAGTAAAATCACATTGAAGACTTAACAATAAGGTCTTAAAATGAAGGTGCAAAAATAAGGAATATGTAAGAAATACCTCATAAAGTGTAACAAAATAGTGAAAATGTAAACATAGAGAAACCTGAGAAGAACTATTTTCTGCAGGTTTAGTGCCAGGAAGTAACAGCTGTGCTCTAAAGGGTGAGCGTGGCTAAGGTGGTGTATTATTAGCGCTCTTACCTTGCATCCTTTACAGACCACCTTGGTCTGACTACGGTCCCTTTGGAAAAAATCAAAAAACCTGTCCAGGTGACTTTTCCTCTTTTATCCACAAATTCTTTATTGTCTTCTCACTCCATGCAGAGAATCAACCGCCAGACAACAAGATGGTGCAACCAAACTTGATAGTTGATACTGTTACCTGATTGGCTGTTGTCGTGTCACTCCCACTGATCAGTGATCACTTCCTGCTTTGCTAGGTTACCGGAGAGCGAGTGCCTTTGTTCATGCAACCAACCTTGCTTCCATACTTCCGCTTTTTTCCGACATAGAAGATAAGAAAAATGTAACGTTTTATCGACTTTTGAGATACACATTGATGTGGTTTTACTGCTCAACCCTAATGTGAAAGATTTTTTATACATTTTTCAATCAAACATTAATTTATTTGATGCATGTTTTGTACTAAAATTAAATTGTTCAATAATAAACTTTTTTTTTACTGCAAAATAACACTTCTAACATAATTTAAAACATGCATTCCAGCCGGAAATTGAATGCGTGACTTCTTGACAAGACTGGCACTAAAAACTGCACGCCATGGAGTGCAGTGAGAGTGTCCGAGGTCATTTGCCATTGTATTCTTATCAGGGACAGAGCAGGAAGGGGCTGGTGTGCTAAAACAAAACCAGGCTTTTAGTGCATCAACACTGGCTGTTGTCAATCCAAACGAAAACACCTGTGAATGTTGAACAAGCAAAACGTGTCCTGTACCCTGGTGGACTTGGTGACACCGGTCATGTAGTTACCATTTCCATATGATCACCACATGAAGGAGACTACTACCATGGGGGACTTGGTGACACCATTCATGTAGTTACCATTTCCATATGATCACCACATGAAAGAGACTACTACTATGGTGGACTTGGTGACACCGGTCATGTAGTTACCATTTCCATATGATCACCACATGAAGGAGACAACTACCATGGTGGACTTGGTGACACCATTTATGTAGTTACCATTTCCATATGATCACCACATGAAGAGCTGCTCCCTTTAAGTGGAAGCCAAGTTCTAGTAGCTATATATTAGGAGGTGCTTGTTGAAGTTACTCTCCTCTCTTAGTGTGCTGCTGCTGTGGTGAGAGCAGACCTCGTAAAGCAGCATCAGTGGCTCTGCTTCATCACAGTCTAATGGCTTTCAGGACCATGTGGAGTCTCTCGTAAACATTGTGCTTCTCCCTCATTATTCCCTGAAAGGCCTTTTCCAAGAGGCTTTGATAAGTAACTTGATGTCTTGGACTGGAGACACATTTTACATCTGATTTCAACACCCTGCACATGATGGAGAATGACATTAGTGGTTGTTTACTTTATTAACAACACATTAGGTGGTTGTTTACTTTATTAACAACACATTAGGTGGTTGTTTACTTTATTAACAACACATTAGTGGTTGTTTACTTTATTAACAACACATTAGTGGTTGTTTACTTTCTTAACAACACATTAGTGGTTGTTTACTTTCTTAACAACACATTAGGTGTTTTTTTACTTTAACAACACATTAGGTGTTTTTTTACTTTATTAACAACACATTAGGTGGTTGTTTACTTTCTTAACAACACATTAGTGGTTGTTTACTTTATTAACAACACATTAGTGGTTGTTTAGTTTCTTAACAACACATTAGTGGTTGTTTACTTTCTTAACATCACTTTAGGTGGTGGTTTACATTCTTTACAACACTTTAGGTGGTTGTTTACTTTATTAACAACACATTAGTGGTTGTTTACTTTATTAACAACACATTAGTGGTTTTTACTTTATTAACAACACATTAGGTGGTTGTTTACTTTACTAACAACACTTTAGGACAGGGTTGTCCCAACTTAGTCCAATGAGGGTCGCACACTGAAATATCAGATCTCTCTCTCTCTCTCTCTCTCTCTCTCTCTCTCTCTCTCTCTCTCTCTCTCTCTCTCTCTCTCTCTCTCTCTCTCTCTCTCTCTCTCTCTCTCTCTCTCCCTCTCTCTACACACACACACACACACACACACACACACACATGTATATACACACATATATATGTATGTATGCATATATGTATGTATATATATGTACACATATATATGTATGTACAAACGTGTATATATATGTCGACCAATTCTGGGGACACGACAAACTTATTTTACCACCTGAGCCGCTCTCACCCGCTGGAGTACAGCAGTAACAAACAACCACAACCATCTACATCAGCCGGTGCAAGTGGAACAGCACCGAAGCGGCAACAACAGACTACCATCGAGAGATACTCGGCAGCAGTGCCATATGACAAAAATTCAAAACGTTATAAAGAAATAACGGATGCAGTGGTGGATCAATTAGCGAAGGACATGCTACCTACTTATATTTAAAATAAAAGTATTTAAATTCAGCCTTTTTTCTCCTGGTCTTTATTTAGAATATTTTTTTTTTTTAATCAATAATTATCGATATCGACTGATATGAAACACTTATATCGTGATACATTTTTTAGTCATATCGCCCAGCCCTACCAGTGCTTCCCGTAACTTCCTATTGAGCCATTCCGAATGCCATGCGCGAGGCTATTTATAGCACCGCTGCCAAGCACGAGGCACCAGTTGCCATTGTTTCCAAACAAGCGAACGATCATGGAATCAGCCGGAGAAAAATCGCATACGAGTCTTGAACCGAAAAGGAAACTGCAGTCATTCCGTGAAGAATATTCAAAAGCCTATCCGGGAATAATTATCCGTTCCAAAAAGGGTGAAAACTACGCGAATTGCACCTTGTGCAGACAAGATGTTTCGATCGGACACGGAGGAATTAGCGATGTAAAAGACCACGTTGGGACAAAAAAACACAAGTCTAATGCCGTTGCTAGCGATACAAGTGGAAAACGTTCAACGTTTTTCGTCGCCCAAACAGATTCTTTGGATGTGATAAATGCCAAAGTTTTATTTACGGAGGCAATAATTGAGCAAACAAAAAGGTAATGACACCAATGTTATCTATTGGAATTGTTTAGTACTGTTATACTGTTAAAAGTGTTTATACTATTTATGCTTTCAAGTCCAAGTTGAAGAAATCTTGTTAAATGTTGACAGCATAACTACCAAAATACAGAAGTATGTCCTTAATATTTTTGCAGTGCTATTTCTGTTGAAAAATTAAAATGATTACATTAGAGATGTGATGTGCCACTTTTCAAGTGTCTGATGGCTTAAATTAATTTTCATTAATTTTTCATATTTTGAATTCTTTTGAAAGGTTTACAAAAAAACTACATTTGAATTGTAATTCCATGCTATTGACAGGACTATTAATTTTAATGAAGTTTGCTTACCATGTTTACAGTATGATAATTGTGATAGAAATGTGAATTTTAGGCACAGAATATTTTTTACAATTGAACAAGGCAGTAGATTATACAAGCTTGGACAGAAAGTTACCGTAATAATGACACCAATTTTTTTTTTAATGGAATTGTTTAGTACTGTTTTACCATTTGTTTACTGTAAAAAGTGTTTATACTTTCAATTAACAAATTGAAGTCTTGTGAAAGGTTGACAGGATAACTGGCATTAACTGTCAAAATAATTTCAAACTATTGAAGTTAGCTTACAGAATAAACATGTCAATCAACCCATATGATTTTTGCTGTAATATTTTTGTTTTGAAAAGTCACTGTGACTGATAGAAAAGTGATGGTTTTAGCAACATTTTAACCTGTCTGAAGGCTAATAATCATTTTGCGTCGGGGGGCGAAGGAACCCCCCACCAGGACTTTGTCCTGGACCTACCAGGGCCTGCGGCCCCTGGACCCTGGCTACTAGGTTTTTCTGATTTCAAATGTTGGCAGGTATGTTTAGCCATTCCTTGACCACTTTTGACATGTGTTTGGGGTCATTGTCCTGTTGGAACACCCAACTGCGCCCAAGACCCAACCTCTGTACACAGTATATATATATATATGTATATATATATATATATATATATATATATATATATATATATATATATATATATATATAAAAATATATATATAAATATAAAGTTTAACATTTGTATTTGTTTATGTTTAATGCCCTATGCTGGAAGTCGACAACCCGCGTACAGCTCTTTAGTGGCTTTTTCAAAAATGTATTAAATTGGAAAAAGGAGGGGGGGGAAATGTAAAATTAATATATATATATATATATATATATATATATATATATATATATATATATATATATATATATATATATATATATATATATATTTGTTTGTTTTTGTTTTGTTCCTGTTTCATTTGGCTTTAATATGCTCAAGAAGGTTCATTATGTCTTTTTATTCAGATACTTTTCATATTATTTTGCAACCAGACAATAGTTTTGGTATATTAGATGGAATTTTTACCAGACAGGCAGACCTGTCAAGTCTACCTGGTTGTCAAGTCTACCTAAATCGTAAACCCCCCCTAAGTCACAGTTGGTGATTTAATGGGCGGTATAGCTCGGTTGGTAGAGTGGCCGTGCCAGCAACTTGAGGGTTCCAGGTTCGATTCCCGCTTCCGCCATCCTAGTCACTTCCGTTGCGTCCTTGGGCAAGACACTTTACCCACCTGCTCCCAGTGCCACCCACACTGGTTTAAATGTTACTTAGATATTGGGTTTCACTATGTAAAAGCGCTTTAAGTCACTACAGAAAAGCGCTATATAAATATAATTCACTTCACTTCACAATGCTTTGTTAGTTTTTTTTAAAAAGGCCAGTGTGGTGTATTTGTCAGAACAATAGTAGCACATTCAACTCATCAGCCTCTAATTTGTCTCATTTTTATCTTTGTGTCCATCCACTCAGAGAGACTCAAAGAAATATGTCACGGGATAAAAATATATTCTCTCCCATAATCCTTTTCGTATCTTTTGTGAAGGCAGCGCTTAATTTGGTTTCGAATGCCGTGTCCAACATGAAGACTTGGCATTGAAATATGCCATCTTACATGGAGGTAATGATATGTTGTGAACCATACGGGTGACTGTAAAGCCAAAATAGACTCGAGGAAGACATCGACTCACTTTGAGTCTTTCAGTCATGATTGCAAAAGCGCCTCACAGCAAAGTGACATCCTGAAACCTGTCTTTTGTCATGACTTGGACTTTGGCTTGGTTTGTTCTCCCGTGGTGCAAATGAACTGGACTGGTCAAGGCTTGAAGGTGGGTACATGATTTATTTTAAACTATCAAAAAAGGAATAAACAAAAAGCGCGCCCAGTGGCGGAGAATAAAACTAGACTTTAAACACAAAACTTGCACATTGGCAGAAACTATGAACAATTAAACAAAACACTAACTGTGGCTTAACAAACAAAAACTTACTTGGCATGGAACCGGCATGAAAAAAAGAGTAGCAAGGGTCATCAGGGTGTGGAGAGTGTGCAGGAGCATAAATGTGGTGGCTGATAGACAAAGTTAACAGAATTTAAAAAAAAATCTTGGTCTCTGATGGTGGGTGGGGTGACGTCATGACAAGGCGGCGGCGTGATGTCATCTGCGGGAAAACTTTTTTGCTGACGACATCTGTCATGACTTGGACTTTGGCTTGGTTTGTTCTCCCGTGGTGCAAATGAACTGGACTGGTCAAGGCTTGAAGGTGGGTACATGATTTATTTTAAACTATCAAAAAAGGAATAAACAAAAAGCGCGCACAGTGGCGGAGAACAAAACATGACTTAAAACAAAACATGATAATACAGACATGACATCTTTGTTCTCTAAGCATTTTGCACATGTTGTTTACCTTCTGCTGCATGTTTACAGGACATATCTTCAGTGTGTATATTCAGACACTATTGCCACCCTCGCCTCTGGTGTATAGATCAGGGGGGTTCAAAGTGCGGCCCGCATCTCATTTTTTTAAGTCCCGCCGCACCTTCTAAAAATACTATTTAAAAAAATGTAAATAATAAAGAACATAAAAAAGTGGAATAAAAGCGCAAACAGGTTTAATGTAACAGTAAAAAGTTTCAATGTTGACTGCAATAACTGTGTTTTTATTTTAACTATTTTTCTTTTGTCAGTGCTCCAAAAAAAACAATGAATCAAAATCAATGTTGTGAATTATTGACTTATTCAAAGTTCAAATTACAGTAAATCACATGTAATATTCCACCTTTACATATTGTTTGAGGAAAATATTGAATATTTTGTGTGTTTTCCATGTAAAAAATGTGTTCTTTGGCAAAAAAAAGGCATGAAACAAACAAACAAAAAGACATTAAAAGAAAGAATAAAATCTTGTAATCGACTGATAGATCTGGAGCTGATGGAGAGACGTAAGTGTTGAAAAGTAAAACAAACAAAAAAATGTAACCGTTTGGATCCTCAAGAATTTTAGTAGGATTTTTTTTTAACTGTCATTGCTCAAAAAATAACAATTAATCTAAATCAATGTTGTTGTGAATTATTGAACTATTCAAAGTTCCAATTACTTCACATCAAATTTGAGGAAAATATTGCATATTTTGTGTGTTTTCCATGTAAAAAAAGGCATAAAACAAGCAAACAAACAAAAATAATAGAAAGGAAAAAAAAGAAGCTTATAAACAACTGATAGATCTGGAGCTGATCTACAGATGTAAGTGTTGAAAAGTAAAATAAAATGTTTTATTAACTGTTTAGCAAAAAAGGCATAAAACAAACAAACAAAAGTACATTGAAAAAAATAATAAAAGCTTATAATCGACTGATGGATCTGGAGCTGAAGTGTTGAAAAGTAAAAAAAAAAAAAAAAAAAAAAAATTTAACTAACTGTTTGGATCCTCAAAAATTTAAGTAGGATTTTTTTTAAACTGTCATTGCTCAAAAATAATAATGAATCAAAATCAATGTTGTTGTGAATTATTGAACTATTCAAAGTTCCAATTGCTTCGACATGAAATATTCTACTTTGACATATTTTTTTTAGGAAAATATTGCATATTTTGTGTGTTTTCCATGTAAAAATAAACTTTAAAAGTGTTATTTGGCAAAAAAAAGAAGAAGCACAAAACAAACAAGCAAAAATACATTAAAAAAAGGAAAAGCTTATAATCGACTGATAGATCTGGAGCTGATATACAGACTTAAGTGTTGAAAAGTAAAAAAAATAAAAAATTTAACTGTTTGGATCCTCAAGAATTTTAGTAGGATTTAAAAACAAAACAAAAAAAACTGTCATTGCTCAAAAAATAACAATGCATGAAAAATAATGGGGTTATGAATTATAGACCTATTTTAGGCTCCAATTAATTCACATCAAATATTCTACTTAAATAATTGGGAGAAAATAATGCATCCATTCATCCATCCATTTCCTACCGCTTATTCCCTTCGGGGACGCGGGGGGCGCTGGAGCCTATCTCAGCTATATTTTGGGTCGTTACCATCAAAAATAGTTGTCTTTGACAAAAACATAAACATTTTTAAATCTTTATACCAACAGATAGAGCTGAAGTTGATTTATTGTAAGTGTGGAACAAAACAGTATAAGAGTACCAGGGACCAAACTTAAAGGAAGCCCTAAAGGTTTAAGAAATCTATATATTGTACTGGTTTCGATTATGACAAATATCAAAATGGCCGCAGCATGCTATCATTTTTCAGTTTGCGTCCATCTGTGGAAAAAGTTTGGTCAGTCCTGGTGTAGATGAATGAATAACAAGAGAGTTACCTAGTTGCAGAAGCAAGGATGGTTTGACTGGTGCAGCCAGAAGTGTCATTTGATGACATGTAACTAACTGACATGTAACATGATGACATGAAACTAACTGACATGTAACATGATGACATGTAACTAACTGACATGTAACATGATGACATGTAACTAACTGACATATAACATGATGGCATGTAACTAACTGACATGTAAAATGATGACATGTAACTAACTGACATGTAACATGATGACATGTAACATGATGACATGTAACATGATGACATGCAACATGATGACATGTAACATGATGACATGTGACATGATGACATGTAACTAACTGGCATTTAACTAACTGACATGTAACATGATGACATGTAACATGATGACATGCAACATGTATGACATGCAACATGCAGAGGTGGGTAGTAACGCGCTACATTTACTCCGTTACATCTACTTGAGTAACTTTTGGGATAAATTGTACTTCTAAGAGTAGTTTTAATGCAACATACTTTTACTTTTACTTAAGTATATTTATAGAGAAGGAACGCTACTTTTACTCCGCTACTTTTATCTACATTCAGCTCGCTACTCGCTACTAATTTTTATCGATCTGTTAATGCACGCTTTGTTTGTTTTGGTCTGTCAGACAGACCTTCAAAGTGCCTGCCTTACTGGTGACGTTTCACTTCGTTCCACCAATCAGATGTAGTCACTGGTGACGTTGGACCAATCAAACAGAGCCAGGTGGTCACATGACCTGACTTAAACAAGTGGAAAAACTTATTGGGGTGTTACCATTTAGTGGTCAATTGTACGGAATATGTACTGTACTGTGCAATCTAATAATAAAAGTTCCAATCAATCAATCAAAAGTGTGAAGGAAAAAAGATACTTTTTATTTCAACCGTACATCCCGTCAAAAGCCTAAAGACTGACTGCACAGTTCCTGTCTTCACAATAAAAGTGCCGCTCCATCGCGCCTGCGCTTTCAAAACAAGAGTCTCCGAAAGCCAGCGCAAACAAGCTAGCAAGCTAAGGAGTTTGACGCCAATATATTTCTTGTAAAGTGTATAAAAACGAATATGGAAGCTGTACAAATAAGATGCCAAAAACCCACCACTTTCATGTGGTATTAGACAGAAAGGAGGAACTTTTCTTCTCCTCCATTTGAAAACGTGGACGTTACCAGCACTACTGTCTGATTCCAATCAATGCAAGTCATCAGAATCAGGTAATACACCAACTTATATTCTTGTCTTCATGAAAGAAAGGAATCTATATGTTAAACATGCATGTATATTCATTAAAACATCTTTAACATGTAAACAAAAACAGCTAAATAAATACATATAAATTATATACTGTATATATCAATATATATATACCGGTATATATATATATACATATATATATATATATATATATATATATATATATATATATATATATATATATATATATATATATATATATATATATATATATATATATATGTGTGTGTGTGTGTATGTTACTCATCAGTTACTCAGTACTTGAGTAGTTTTTTCACAACATACTTTTTACTTTTACTCAAGTAAATATTTGGGTGACTACTCCTTACTTTTACTTGAGTAATACATCTCTAAAGTAACAGTACTCTTACTTGAGTACAATTTCTGGCTACTCTACCCACCTCTGGCAACATGATGACATGTAACATGATGACATGTGACATGATGACATGTAACTAACTGGCATTTAACTAACTGACATGTAACTAACTGACATGTAGCATGATGACATGTAACATGATGACATGTAACTAACTGACATGTAACATGATGACATGTAACTAACTGACATGTAACATGATGACATGTAACATGATGACATGTAACTAACTGGCATGTAACTAACTGACATGTAACATGATGACATGTAACTAACTGACATGTAACTAACTGACATGTAACATGATGACATGTAACATGATGACATGTAACATGATGACATGTAATTAACTGACATGCAACATGATGACATGTAACTAACTGACATGTAACATGATGACATGTAACTAACTGACATGTAACATGATGACATGTAACATGATGACATGTAACTAACTGACATGTAACATGATGACATGTAACATGATGACATGTAATTAACTGACATGCAACATGATGACATGTAACTAACTGACATGTAACATGATGACATGTAACTAACTGACATGTAACATGATGACATGTAACATGATGACATGTAACTAACTGACATGTAACATGATGACATGTAACTAACTGACATGTAACTAACTGACATGTAACATGATGACATGTAACATGATGACATGTAACTAACTGACATGTAACATAATGACATGTAATTAACTGACATGTAACATGATGACATGTAACATGATTACATGTAACTAACTGGCATGTAACTAACTGACATGTAACTAACTGACATGTAACAGGATGACATGTAACATGATTACATGTAACTAACTGGCATGTAACTAACTGACATGTAACTAACTGACATGTAACAGGATGACATGTAACTAACTGACATGTAACATGATGACATGATGACATGTAACATGACATGTAACATGATGACATGTAACATGACATGTAACTAACTGACATGTAACATGATGACATGTAACATGACATGTAACTAACTGATATGTAACAGGATGACATGTAACTAACTGACATGTAACATGATTACATGTAACTAACTGGCATGTAACTAACTGACATGTAACATGATGACATGATGACATGTAACATGACATGTAACATGATGACATGTAACATGACATGTAACTAGCTGACATGTAACATGATGACATGTAACATGACATGTAACTAACTGACATGTAACATGATGACATGTAACTAACTGACATGTAACATGATGACATGTAACATGATCAGTGTTGGGACTAACGCGTTACTTTGTAACGCGTTACTGTAACGCCGTTACTATCGGCGGTAACTAGTAATCTAACGCGTTATTTTTTATATTCAGTAACTCCGTTGCCGTTACTACATGATGCGTTACTGCGTTATTTTGCGTTATTTTTTATGTAGTATCGGCTAGAAACTGAGAAGATCTGAGTGTTGCAGCGCTGCTGAAGAGGCGACAAAAAAGAGGCGCGCCGCGCGCTGTCTGTGTGTACGTGTGTGTGTGTGTGTGAGTGTGTGTGTGTGGGAGGGGGCGTGTCTGTGTCTACTATCAAGACGTCATGGCGAACCCCGAAGCCGAGTTTCTTAAAATGGAGATATTTTCAGTACGTTTCTTTTATCGACCACAAAGAAAAGAACATTTTAGTTGAATGTAAGTTTCAAATATGCTGAAACAGCGACAAAAACAACATGCTTCGACGAAGCTAGTAAAGAGACACACACTTCACCTCCACCTCCAACAGCGGCTGGATTTTAATGAGGCACTGCACACTGAAGGTACACACACTCTGTCAATTCTCTTATATACTCTTTCATTTTAAACTTTTAGAGTGTTTGATTATCACATCACTCTAAATGTTTAGACTATAAAGTTCACAAACCTAAAGAGGGATACTAGTGGGCCAGGCTAATATTTCCTTTTCTCTAAACTAAGTGGGGAAATGTGTAGAGTGTTCTGGGCTTCAGACATGATTTTATTTCAGAATTCCTTGAGAAAACGCCTGGTTAGGCTTTATGTATGTAGTGTGTGCCTTTCTTGTTTTACAGCTATGTTGTTATTATGCTGTTTGTTACTTATGTATGTTAAGTTGCAGCTATTTAAAATAGTTTTGTCAATTTGTTCTGGTCTGAAACAAATTGGCCCTTTAAAACATATCTTTGTCTTTGTGTGTTGTATGTAGAGCACATTGCTTAGCAGAGTTCAGTGATGCAAATGCATGTCAAGTTGATCAACAGATTGTATTATTCTCCAGTGCAATAACAGTACTAAAATGAAGGCTAAAAGGGCATTAAATGGGGCCTTAAAATTTAAAAAAATATATATATAAGTAACTAAATAGTTACTTTTCACAGTAACGCATTACTTTTTGGTTTAAGTAACTGAGTTAGTAACTGAGTTACTTTTGAAATAAAGTAACTAGTAACTGTAACTAGTTACTGGTTTTCAGTAACTAACCCAACACTGAACATGATGACATGTAACATGATTACATGTAACATGATAACATGTAACATGATGACATGACAAAAGGAGTGATCCTGGAGTGTGATCATGGCTGATATGAGAAGCAGATGTTCTCTTGTGTTGTCTGCTGAGTGTCTCCATGCTGGACTCTCCTCTCAAATCAGCTGCTCGGCTTTTGCAAGCAAACAGATTCCAGGAAGCAGAGAGAGAATCTTTGTGCAAACAGACTGTGCAGCTGGATGCAAGCCAAGGTGCAGTTCTGTCCATGTGTAGGTCAGGAATGCTCTAGACTTAGAATAGATGGAAAGTTGTTGTTTTTACTCTAGTGTAGGCATCTTGTACGTGAACATGCTTGAATCACGTATTCTCATCTTCAGCACCATCAGTACATTGGCTGTGAAATAGACGCTGTTGGCTGGGGGCCTGGCTGCCATGTGAACGATGAGCCGCCACTCTGGCGTCCAGTCCAGGTGTCACATCCTCTGCAGACCCTACACAAAGTACCACAGTCCAAATATCCCACTGGCAGTCCATAAACCACATGTGAAGTCACCCAGCATTCCCGCTCTTTTAAGACGAGGCACACATGAACCAGCTCCAATGTACTGTCGTGATAAGTCACAACTAACTTAGTTAACAACAACCGTAAGCTACAACATTATTGGAAGTAGGGTTGTCCCCATACCAGTATTTTGGTACCAGTACCAAAATGTATTTCAATACTTTTCCATACTTTTCAAAATAAAGGGGACCACAAAAAATGTAATTATTGTCTTTATTGTAACAAAAAATGTTAGGGTACATGAAACATATGTTTATTATTGTAATTTAGTCCTTAAATAAAATAATGAACATACTAGACAACTTGTCTATTAGTAGTAAGTAAACAAACAAAGACTCCTAATTAGTCTGCTGACGTATGCAGTAACATATTGTGTCATTTATCTACCTATTATTTTGTCTACATTATTTGGGACAAACTGTAAAAATGATTATTAATGTATTAAGATTATTAATCTACTTGATCATTTACTGTTAATATCTGCTTATTTTCTGTTTTAACATGTTCTATCTACACTTCTGTTAAAATGTAATAATCACTTATTCTTCTCTTCTTTGATACTTTGCATTAGTTTTGGATGATACCACACATTTAGGTATCGATCCGATACCAAGTAGTTACAGGATCATACATTAGTCATAATCAAAGTCCTCATGTGTCCAGGGACGTATTTACTGACTTCATAAACATAATATGAACTTTAAAAAAAGAAAAAAAGATGTTTTGATGCAAAAAAGTATGGATGTAATCATAGTAGTATCAACTAGATACGCTCTTGTACTTGGTATCATTACAGTGGAAGTCAGGTGTAGATCCACCCATGGCATTTGTTTACATTGTGATGCCGGTGAGCTATTGTATCCTCCTATGGTGTGCGTTGAAGCATGTTTAGCTATTGCATGTCCTCCAGTGATAATGGTACTTGTAAGAAACGTACTTTATTTGTCGCCATGGAGGCCAGGATTAGTGATTTAGAAGTAGCTAAAACACTGTGGATGGATGTTAGCTACTAGCTAGCTAGCCATGTCTTAAAGCACCTCTTCCTGAGGGTGTTTCAGAGTTATAACTTCACCTTTATCTTGACTTTTTACACCAAATGCGTCCATTCTCCCTTTTCTGTCTACACACTGTGTCTGCTTGTAAGTACTCCGTGTGTGTGCGCTGCCGAATATGCTCCTCTGCCCGTAAAATCGGCAATGTCACGACGTGATGACGCGCCGTCATGCCCGTTATAAAAAAAAGGGTCGGGGGAATCCGGTACTTTTTAGAGGCGGTATAGTACTGAATATAATTCATTCATTAGTATCGCGGTACCGGTATACCGTACAACCCTAACTGGAAGTGACCATGGACCAGAAAGTGACATCAATTCCAAAAGCTTAGCTTCACTTACAGCAGTACCTCAACTTAAAGGCTTAATTGGTTCTGTGACCCAAAACACTCGTACCTCAAATCAATGTTTCCCATTGAAATGAAGCCAAATCTAAAAACAACACAATTTAAACATGTGACATCCCCGTCAAAAGAAAACAAACTTTTCGATAAGAAATATTGTATGAAAACAATACAATAGCATGTACTACTAACAACTACAGCACTTAAAGGAGCCATATGTAAGAATGTGGCCAGAAATGGTACTGCAATCACAGTCAAAATTCTGTAGTCCCCTTCCACTCTCCCTGACTGAGGTTGCAGCCGAATCCAGCTGGATGGACTGGGCTACTCCAAGGAACTTCAAACTTCCACTGCCTCTTACCATGCGTTGAGGTGCAGGGACTATAATAGCTGAATAGACAACCGTTTTGTCAATAACAAATCTC
>NC_084571.2:19320000-19405000 GCF_033978685.3 Nerophis lumbriciformis | reverse complement strand
TGATTAATCACAGGTGTGGTCGCTGCATGTCGACTCCTGCCAAGACCGAGTCATGATGTGTGAGCCAGGAATGTGATGACTGGCCACTTTTTCAGGCGAACAAAGGAGGCGAGGTGAGAGGAGACAAGGTAGTGAACACGTCATAGGTGCGTGTACGCGCTGAACTGAGTGGAAGCAGAAAACGCAGAGAGAGGCTGATGAAAAAAATCGGGGTCAACGGGTTCTCGCAACAGTTTACAAGCCACGGAGAACTTTCATGTGGGATCTGGACTAATAATCCTGCAGCCTCACAAAGCCTGTGCGGGCCATGTGCTAACATTTATACAATAATTACACTGTACAACAATGTACTACAGAGGAGGAAAATAACCTTAGAGGAAAATCTCATTGGAAACATTTGTATGCACGTACAACACTTAAGACCTTTAGCATACCAGTATGTGGGAGTAAAGTATGAGATGGATGAAGTCAAACAATGTTCTAATTAGGGTTGTACGGTATACCGGTACTAGTATAGTATCAGGGTACTAATGAATCAAAAACGGTACTATACTCTGTTTGAAAAGTACCGGTTCCTGGGCATGATGGCGCGTCGTCGTCACGTCATGACATTGCTGGTTTTATGAGCAGGGGAGCATGTTCGGCAGCATACACACACAGAGTACTTACAAGCAGACACAGTGTGTAGACAGAAAAGGGAGAATGGACACATTTTGGTGTACAAAGTAAAGATTAAGGTGAAGTTATAACACTGAAACACCCTCAGGAAGAGGTGCTTTAAGACATCCGTAGTCGGCAGTGTTTTAGCTACTTCTAAATCACTAATCCTGGCCTCCGTGGCGACAAATAAAGTAAGTTTCTTACAAGTAGCATTATCACTGGAGGACGAGGAATAGCTAAACATGCTTCACTACATACCGTAGGAGGATACAATAGCTCACCGGCGTCACCATTTAAACAAATGCCATGGGTGGATCTACACCTCACATCCACTGAATGGTACCAAGTACAGAAGCGTATCTACTCGATACTACTTTTTCCTTTTTTTAAAATGTATATTATATTTATAAGTCAGTAAATATGTCCCTGGACACATGAAGACTTTGAATATGACCAATGTATCATCCTGTAACTACTTGGTGTCGGATCGATACCTAAATGTGTGGTATCATCCAAAACTAATGTAAAGTATCAAAGAAGAGAAGAATAAGTGATTATTACATTTTAACAGAAGTGTAGATAGAACATGTTAAAACAGAAAATAAGCAGATTTTAACAGTAAATGAACAAGTAGATTAATAATCTTTTTTTTACAGTTTGTCCCTCATAAGGTAGATAAATGACAATATGTTACTGTATACGTCAGCAGACTAATTAGGAGTCTTTGTTTGTTTACGTACTACTAAAAGACAAGTTGTCTATTATGTTCACTATTTTATTTAAGGACTAAATTGCAATAATAAACATATGTTTCATGTACCCTAACATGTTTTGTTACAATAAAGACAATAATCATAGGTGATTTATTTAATTTAATTTGATTAGGGTCCGAGCAGCGGCACAAGCTCTGCAGGGTCGATGCAGAGCACTGCGAGGGCCCTATTGAAATTGCTGTGTTTCTTCTTCTATACCAGGGGTCCCCAAACTTTTTGACTTGGGGGTCGCATTGGGTTATATGTATATATATATATATATATATATATATATATATATATATATATATATATATATATATGTATGTATGTATGTATGTATGTATGTATGTATGTATGTATGTATGTATGTATGTATGTATGTATGTATGTATGTATGTATATGTATATGTATATGTATGTATGTATGTATGTATGTGTATATATATATATATATATATATATATATATATATACACACATATATATATATATGTATGTATGTATGTATGTATGTATGTATGTGTATATATATATATATATATATTCCTCGCGCACTGATTGACTGAAAGAGCACGCATTTGCCGCGTGCTCGTGTCGGGCGAGCGCGATGATGTCATGTTATCGTTGGGAAAATGCATTTTCAGACAATATGATTTGCCTGAGCGGCTAGGAAACACCGAGAGTAACAAGCGGTAGAAAATGGATTAGAAAGGACAGATTTAAAAAAAAAAAAAAAATATATATATATATATATATATATATATATATATATATATATATATATATATATATATATATATATATATATATATATATATTTTTTTTTAACTTGGGACTTCCCGCGGGCCGTAGTTTGGGACCCCTGTTCTATACATTTGGACGCCTTTTTGAGGCCCTTAACATACACAAAAAGTCTCCATAGTTTGCAGGCGTGTCAGGTATGGTGAAAAATTGTATATTTTGGGGGTCCCAAAATTTTTGGTGGTGGTGATGTGCATCACGAAGGACGTGACCGCAAAGCGTCATGGCTGACTGGCGTGAACCCCACGCTGCAACGAGGGCGAGGGCCCGTTTTAATGCTGCTTTAATTCCATTCTGCTGAAGAAAATAAATTCTACAAAAAATTTGTTGAAAATGGATGCAAAATTAATATGATGGCGCTTTTGTATACATTATTTTGTGACGAATGGGAATAAATGAGACATTGTTTTTGTTCTGTAAATAGACCGGGAGAGTTGAAATAAGATTTCCTTTTACCACTCCATGCATCAAACATGTCCTCTGTCAAATGTTGAAATGTCTGAATCAATAGAACCTGAGGATGAAAACCAATCGAACTCTCTCCCTCGCTCCAGGGGCATCTTCCTGGACACCATCCTGCCGCGCTACGACGTGAACGGCGTGCGACCTCCCATTGGCCAGAGGACCAGGCTGAGCAAGGGGGACATCACTCAGGCACGCAAACTCTACAAATGCTCCAGTAAGATCCTGTCTGCTTTTTTTTCTGCTCTATTTCTGCACACATGCAGTTGTTCCCGGGATGCAGCCAATCATCCTACTGATGTTGGAACACTAGCCAGGAGCAGGAAGGTTGTGGTTCCATCAGGAGAAGACATCCAGTGCAAACAAAGGAGAGTTGCGTAAGAAAGAGGCCTTTTGCGTCAGGCTTTGTTTACACTTGCAGCCATGGAGTAAACACATGGAGAGTACTAACGTTGGTACTTTAAGAGCAGACCTCTGCCGAGTCCATCTGATGTCATGCACCTAATTACAGGTCAGGTCAGGATAGCAAGACTTGTCAAACACGCTGCAAAGTCCAAGCAGCTGCTGAGGTTCTAACCTTAAATGGGTCCGCTTTAAATATACATCTGTGTTATCTCCACGTCATCGTCCTCCACCACCGTCTTGGCGCAAGAAAGGCTGTGATGTGGCACATGTTGTGTCGCTGGCGGTCCATGTGGCACATGTTGTGACGCTGGGGGTCCATGTGGCACATGTTGTGTCGCTGGCGGTCCATGTGTTCCTAGAAGAAAAAACATTTCCACTCTCACAGGTCTCCCATTCATGTGGCATTCCTGGAAATGTTTGTCATCCCGTGTGTGTGTGTGTGTGTGTGTGTGTGTGTGTGTGTGTGTGTGTGTGTGTGTGTGTGTGTGTGTGTGTGTGTGTGTGTGTTAATGGTTTAACATCAACAAGCATTAAACTCATCACCAGGGGGGTTCCTTGTTGCACTGCTTAGAGCAGGGCTGTCAAACTCAGTCATGGCTGACCTCAGAGAAATATTCATGTATTTATTAGATATGCGTTTCATTATTCATTCATTCATTATTCACGTAGACTGTTTAAACAACACTGTAGGTTTTATCGGTAAAAACTGGCACGTTTGCCGCAACGGTTGCCAGAATTTTATTGTAAATATTACTGTTTTTTTTTTTGAGGTTTTGGTTTGAATTACACTAAGGTGTTGGAATTTCCTCGAAAGAAGAAAGATGTTTGAAAGAACTGGACTCTGAGGGGGCGAGTCTTCAGACTAGATCTGACCAATGTAAGTCTAAGACTAAATCTGACCAATGTAAATCCAAGACGAGATGTGACCAAATTAAGTCTATGACAAGATATGACCAATGTAAGTCTAAGACTAGATGTGACCAATTTAAATCTAAGACTAGATGTGACCAATCTAAGTCTATTACAAGATCTGACCAATGTAAGTCTAAGACTAGATCTGACCAATGTAAGTCTAAGACTAGATGTGACCAATCTAAGTCTAAAACCAGATCTGACCAATCTAAGTCTAAGACTAGATTTGACCAATCTTAGTCTATGACTGATCTGACCATCTCTAAGTATTATGACTAGATCTGCCCAATCTAAGTCTAAAACTAGATCTGACCAATCTAAGTCTAAGACTAGATGTGACCAATCTAAGTCTAAGACTAGATGTGACCAATCTCAGTCTAAGACTAGATGTGACCAATCTAAGTATTATGACTAGATCTGACCAATCTAAGTCTAAAACCAGATCTGACCAATCTAAGTCTAAGACTAAATCTGACCAATCCAAGTATATAGCTAGATTTGATGAATCTGACCAATGTAAGTCTATGGCTAAATATGACCAATCTAAATATCATGATTAGATCTGACCAATCTTAGTCTATGATTAGATCTGACCAATCTTAGTCTATGACTAGATCTGACCAATCTAAGTCTAGGACTCGATCTGACCAATGTAAGTCTATGGCTAAATCTGACCAATCCAAGTCTATGACTAGAGTTGTTCAATCTAAGTCTATGACTAGATATGACCAATGTAAGTCTAAGACTAGATTTTACCAATCTTAGTATAAGACTAGATCTGACCAATCTTAGTCTATGACCTAATCGCTGCCGTTGTGTCCTTGGGCAGGACACTTCACCCTAGCCCCCGGTGCCGCTCACACTGGTGAATGAATGATGAATGAATGATAGGTGGTGGTTGGAGGGGCCGTAGGCGCAAACTGGCAGCCTCGCTTCCGTCAGTCTACCCCAGGGCAGCTGTGGCTACAAATGTAGCTTACCACCACCAGGTGTGAATGAATGATGGGTTCCCACTTCTCTGTGAGCGCTTTGAGTATCTAATAATAGAAAAGCGCGATATAAAATCAAATCCATTATTATTATAATTATTATTAGATCTGGCAGCACGGTGGAAGAGGGGTTAGTGCATCTGCCTCACAATACGAAGGTCCTGAGTAGTCTTGGGTTCAATCTCGGGCTCAGGATCTTTCTGTGTGGAGTTTGCATGTTCTCCCCGTGACTGCGTGGGTTCCCTCCGGGTACTCCGGCTTCCTCCCACCTCCAAAGACATGCACCTGGGGATAGGTTGATTGGCAACACTAAATTGGCCCTAGTGTGTGAATGTGAGTGTGAATGTTGTCTGTCTATCTGTGTTGGCCCTGCGATGAGGTGGCGACTTGTCCAGGGTGTACCCCGCCTTCCGCCCGATTGTAGCTGAGATAGGCTCCAGCACCCCCCGCGACCCCAAAGGGAATAAGCGGTAGAAAATGGATGGATGGATGGATTATTAGATCTGTCCAATCTAAGTCTAAGACTAGATTTGACCAATCTAAGTCTAAAAGGAGATTTGACCAATCTCAGTCTATGACTAGATGTGACCAATCTAAGTATTATGACTCGATCAGACCAATCTAAGTCTAAGACTCGATCAGACCTACCTAAGTCTAAGACTAGATCTGACCAATGTAAGTTTAAGACTAGATCTGATCAATGTATGTCTGAGAATAGATTTAGCCAATCTCAGTATAAGACTAGATCTGTCCAATCTAAGTCTATGACTAGATCTGTCCAATCTAAGTATTATGACTAGATCTGTCCAATCTAAGTATTATGACTGGATCTGACCAATCTCAGTCTAAGACTAGATCTGACCAATCTTAGTCTAAGACTATATCTGACCAATGTAAGTCTAAGACTAGATCTGATCAATGTATGTCTAAGACTAGATTTTGTCAATCTCAGTATAAGACTAGATCTGTCCAATCTAAGTCTATGACTAGATCTGTCCAATCTAAGTGTTATGACTAGATCTGTCCAATCTAAGTATTATGACTGGATCTGACCAATCTCAGTCTAAGACTAGATCTGACCAATCTAAGTATAATGACTAGATCGGACCAATTTAAGTCCATGACTGGATTTGTTCAATATAATACTATGACTAGATTGGAAAAACTGTAGCGCTTTTTTTCCGTTAAAAACTGGCAGATAATTTTCCAGAATGTTATCGTCAAAATACGGTGGTTTTACAGCATATTACTGTAAGTTGAAAAATTATTTCTCAAGGTAGAATTCTGGCAACTGAGCTGCCAGTTTTTTTTCCGTAAAATCTACGGTTGTTGTTTTTACAGCGTATTACTGTAAATGTATCTGGTGACTGTGCTGCTATTTTTTTTACCATCAAATCTAAGGTTGCTGTTTTACAGTGTATTACTGTAAATAGAAAAACGATACCACATTTTAGGTTTTTGTACGGTAAAGTTCTGAACCTGCAGTTTTTTTTACTGCAAAATCTACAGTTGTTGTTATTACGGTGTATTACTGTAAATCAGGGGTGCTCATTACGTCGATCGCGAGCTACCGGTCGATCACGGAGGGTGTGTCAGTCAATCACCAGTCAGGCATTAAAAAAATAGTCCTAAAAATGAGCGCTCATAAATCTTCACTATGACGTCACTTTCGTCACTTGATTGACATTCACAGCACCCGAGGGTCTTCTGAGATGACACTGGCTGCTGCCAGCTCATTAAAATTACCGACTGGAAGGCAAGAAACACTTTATTTCAACAGACTCTGGCGCCGTACCTGTCGTCAAAACTCCAAAGACCGACTGCACAGTTGCACAGTTGCGCTAACAAAATAAGAGTCTCAGAAAGCTGGCGTGCACAAGCTAGCAAGCTACGGAGTTTGCCGACAATGTATTTCTTGTAAAGTGTATACAAAGGAGTACGGAAGCTGGACAAATAAGATGCCAAAAACCAACCACTTTCATGTGGTATTGGACAGAAAGGAGGACTTTTTTTCTCCTCCATTCGAAAATGCGGACGTTATCAGCACCACTGTCTAATTACAATCAGTGCAAGTCATCAGAATCAGGTAATACACCAACTTATATTCTTGTCTTCATGAAAGAAAGGAATCTATATGTGTTAAACATGCTTGTATTATCTTTAAACACCTTTAACTTATTAACAATATTAACTATATGTGTTAAACATGCTTGTATTATCTTTAAACACCTTTAACTTGTTAACAATATTAACTATATGTGTTAAACGTGCTTGTATTATCATTAAACACCTTTAACTTGTTAACAATATTAACTATATGTGTTAAACATGCTTGTATTATCATTAAACACATTTAATTTATTAACAATATTAACTATGTGTTAAACATGCTTGTATTATCATTGAACACCTTTAACTTGTTAACAAAATAAGTAAATATAAATCATATATATGAATGAGGTAGATCCCCACGACTTGATCAATTGAAAAGTAGCTCGCCTGCGGAAAAAGTGTGAGCACCCCTGCTGTAAATAGGCCAAAGTCATGCACAGCTGGGATCTGCGCAGTTTTGTTTTTTTAACGGTAAAATTCTGGCAATAGAGCTGCCGGTTTTTTTACCCTAAAATCTCCGTTTGTTGATTTCACGGCGTATTACTGTAAATGGAAAAACGGTGTCAGTTTTTTTTTTTTTTAACTGCAAAATCATTGTTTTCTCAGTGTAAAATTTCATGAATATCTTTAAAAAGTCATAAGACATGTAAGTATTTAATACTAGGTTATCAAAAGCATGTTTGGAATAAATGGTTATATAATATTTGTTGCAAAGTTAGATCATATTGAAGTTTAAAAGGTATGCAATTTCATGCATTTTTCTCTGTCAAATTAGAAAGTGTGTACACATTTAGTAAGACAAGATCAAGTACTTTATTGATGTGTATTATTTTTGTGGGACATATAAAATTATGTGGCGGCCCAGATTTGGTCCCCGGGCCTTGAGTTGGAAACCTGTGACTTTGGAGCTTTTTGAGGAAAGCCTTCAAGGTGAAGAGTTGGGGAGATGTTTTCTTTCCTGCTGCCAAGTGAAAGTGGGGGATAAGATCACAAGGAGGGCTCACAGATAGAAATCTAGTCCTGGCATCAACGTCAGGTCTTTGCATTCTTCATGTTCCAGCTAAGCAAGGCATGTTTTTCTTCTCCCTGGCATCATCACGTACATAATGTATCACTTCTTGGTTATTTATAGAGGCACAGGTTTATTTTCAGAGGATGTTTCTTTCATTGTCATCTGGGGCCTCATGTACTAAGGGTTTGGTGGATTTCTTACTAAAAATATACGTGCGTTCAAATCCAGAAACCGTCGTCGGCGAGAGATAATTCTGATGTCTTTCTTTGGCTACGTTCACTCTGCAGGGTCAGAGGTCCAATTCAGATGTTTTTGTCAAATCTGATCTTTTTAGCACTTGTTCACATTACAAAAAAAAAAGCGATTTCTAATGTGAATGCAGTGTGACCCACATACAGACATGACACTGCAGTGTTTATGCAAGGAAACATGGCTTCCACTCCCATAGCTCTCAGTACATTTGTAGCAATTTCAAGGACTTTGTGCAATCACAGTCAACAAGGAGAAGTATTTTGTCTCTGGCAGGTTTACAGAATATTTTGCTTGAAGAGCGTGTCTGTGGACAAGTAGTCATAGACGGCAGTGGTGGAGCTTTCATTTGAGGTCCTAAAACATTTTATTTTCACCTGCTTTCTGCACAACTGTTCATTTTGTAACCCTCTATTTTGGAGAATAATTATGACTAGGAATGGGAGTCGCTACAATGATAGGTAAAACTTTAGAAGAGGTGTGTGACTCCGATAACCCCTAGTATAAATATGATTTGTGTAAATGACAACAAAATGTGTTCAGACAGTTTTACATGCCAGCACTATTAAAAAGGATATGAAAGACTCAATATATTGTTAGAACACAGGAGTTTTTTTTTTTTAATTGAATATTTATTTATTCATTTGATAGGGAAATTATAATACAGGTACTGTGAAACAACCCCCCCCCCCCAAAAAAAAACCCCCACAACAAACAAACAAAAACAAAAAAACCTCAGGCACACTTAAAATATGTTCATTTTATCAAAAATCGACAGTACGCCTTATAACCCGGTGCGCCTAATGTAAGGAATAATTTTTTGGTTGTGCTTACCGACCTTGAAGCTATTTTATTTGTTACATGGTGTAATGATAAGTGTGACCAGTAGATGGCAGTCACACATAAGAGAAACACCAAAACTTTAAATGTTATGTCATTGAGAATATAGAACATTACACACGGCGCTCAAAAATCTTTCAAAATGTTTTAGTACGACTTCAGTAAGCTATGAAGCCACAGCGCTTGATGGGTTGTCGGTGCATTAAACATACGAGTATTATTATGGTGTGTGTATAAGGACCGTAAAATGTCACCTATTAACAGACATATTATCTGGCGTTTTTTTTCCCACAATATTATGCAAAATCAACATTTCTTACCTTCTGGTACCTGCTGATGTGTATTTGGGATCTGCATAAGTCCTGAAAATTTGCGCGCGTCCGCCTTTGTAGTCTGTGGTGTGCTTCTTCTTTTTCTCTATCTTGTTGTTATGGGACATTCATCCTCCACTGTTGCCATTTCTTTATTTTTATTTTTATTTTTTTTTAATTTTATTTTTTTACAAAATCTTATTTTATTAATTGAAAAATGTATTTTCTTTTTTTTTTAATAAATGTTTTTATTAAATTTGACAGGTATTACAATATACAATAGAACAGTAGTCACATTTTCCCCTTTTTTTCCCACCCACTTCCAAGAACAGCAACCCAACACATACCCCATACACACATAACCCCCCCCCCCCCAGGTCCTACATACAGTAAGTTAAAGGTACAGTCACAAATGGACAGTGTTGGGACTAACGCGTTACAAAGTAACGCGTTACTGTAACGCCGTTAGTTTCGGCGGTAACTAGTAATCTAACGCGTTATTTTTTTATATTCAATAACTCAGTTACCGTTACTACATGATGCGTTACTGCGTTATTTTACGTTATTTTTTATGTAGTATCGGCTAGAAACTGAGGATCTGAGTGTGTTTTATTCCAGCGAAGCAGAGACGTGCTTCTGATTCTTCCTCTGCGCTCTCTGTGTGTGTGTGTGACTGTGTGTCTGAGTGTGGGAAGGGGAGGGGATGGGAGGGGGGTGCGCAATACAACCGTTGGCCAACAAAAAAGTAACCACAGAACACTATACGCCTATACGGTATAGTGTTCTGTGGTTACTTTTTGGTTGGCCAAGCGGACGTGACGACAGGCTGTCCCCACTCAGATCCGCACAGACCGGGAGGGGGCGTGCCTTAAGTCCGGCTGGAAATCGGCAGAAATTTGGAGAATGGTTGTCCCAGGGAGAGGCAGTGAAATTCGGGAGGGTTGGCAAGTATGAGATATTCTCACTTCTTTTCTTTTGTCGAGCACAAAGAAAAGAACATTTTAGTTAAATGTAAGTTGTGTCTTGGATCAAAGATCCCGTCTACTGCCCAAAACAACAATTCAAATCTGCCTGGTTAGGCTCTGTGTATGTCACGTGTACCGGTACCTTCCTTAGGTGAAGCCAGCTTTACAGCTATGTTGTTGATTGATTGATTGATTGAAACTTTTATTAGTAGATTGCACAGTACAGTACATATTCCGTACAATTGACCACTAAATGGTAACACCCAAATAAGTTTTTTAACTTGTTTAAGTCGGGGTCCAGATACAGATATATACTATCAAATATATACTAACATCATAATACAGTCATCACACAAGATAATCATCAGGGTATATACATTGAATTATTTACATTATTTACAATCCGGGGTGTGGGATATGGAGGGGGGGGGGGGTTAGGTTTGGTTGGTATCAACACTTCAGTCATCAACAATTGCATCATCAGAGAAATGGACATTGAAACAGTGTAGGACTGACTTGGTAGGATATGTACAGCAAGTAGTGGACACAGAGAGAGAGATCAGAAAGTATAAGAAAAAGTGTCTACATTTGATTATTTACAATCCGAAGAGGTATTATGTGGAAGGGAGGGTGTTAGTTTAGGGTTGTAGTTGCCTGGAGGTGTTCTTTTAGTGTGGTTTTGAAGGACGATAGAGCTGCCCTTTCTTTTACACCTGTTGGGAGTGCATTCCATATTGAAGTGGCATAGAAAGAGAATGAGTTAAGACCTTTATTAGTTCGGAATCTGGGTTTAACGTGGTTAGTGTTAGTGTTATTATGATGTTTGTTACTTATGTATGTTATGTTGCAGCTATTTAAAATAGTTTTGTCAATTTGTTCTGGCCTGAAATAAATTGGCCCTTTGAAACATATCTTTGTCTTTGTGTGTTGTATGTAGACCACATTGCTTAGCAGAGTTCAGTGATGCAAATGTATGTCAAGTTGATCAACAGGTTGTATTATTCTCCAGTGCAATAACAGTACTAAAATGAAGGCTAAAAGGGCATTAATGGGAGCTTTAAAAAAAAAAGTAGAAGAAGTAACTAAATAGTTACTTTTCACAGTAACGCATTACTTTTTGGTGTAAGTAACGGAGTTAGTAACTGAGTTACTTTTGAAATAAAGTAACTAGTAACTGTAACTAGTTCCTGTTTTTCAGTAACTAACCCAACACTGCAAATGGAAAATAATTAGTACATCACTTTCTTCTCAACATAGGCAGATAGTACATATACACCCAGAATAAATATAAATAAAAAACAACAAAAAACAAACAAAAAGGAAGCTGGTTTATGAAAGGTGAACTTTTCATGTCTCCTGTAGCGTCTTTAATTTAGCTATGTAGTCAACCACACCGCCCCAAACAGAATAAAACTTCCCAGGTGACCCCCTAAGGTTGAACTTTAATTTCTCCAGCTCTAAATACATCATAAGGTCTTTAAGCCATAAGGAGGCTTTGGGGCAGACTGGTGACTTCCACTCCAGCAAAATTCTCCTACGTGCTAATAAGGATGCAAAGGCGATACTATCCTTAAATTGTTTCCTTATTTGGGGATCTGATACCGTCCCAAAAATAGCCATTTCTGCAAATGGTGTCAGATTTAAATCCAATGCCTTAGCAAGGTGTTTGAAAATATTTGTCCCATAATCCAGCAAATGGGGACAAGACCAAAACATGTGCGTCATGTTTGCAGGTGACATGTAACATCTGTTACAAGTATCCGAGATATTGGGGTATATTTTGGAGAGTTTGGAATTAGTGAAATAAATACGATGGACAACCTTAAATTGTATTAAATTAAGCCTTGAACAGGATGTACTGTTATTAATTCGGGTTAAGGCAGAATCCCAATCTCCATCATCTATAGATCTGCCAAGCTCTTCTTCCCAATTCCCTCTGATTTTATCAAGAGACGTTTTACCAAACTGGGATATTAAGATGTAGATTTTGGAGATTAGGCCTTTCTGATTTGTGGGAATATCTAAAATTGCGTGAATTAGCGAATTAGGTGGAGTAGGAGGGAAAGAGAGACTATTTGATTTAACAAAATTACGAACCTGAAAGTATCGAAATAGGTGAGATTTTGGTAGGTCAAATTTTTCACACAGTTCACTGAAACTAGCGAAGACATCACCAATATATAAGTCCTTTAGCCTGCTAAGGCTTGACTGCTTCCATAGAGAAAACGCTACATCTGTGTTGGGAGGGAGGAAGAGGTGGTTATTATGAATGGGGCTGTGGTTGGATAAGCCCTGCAGGCCAAAAGTATTTCTAAATTGAGACCAGATTGTTGCCATTTCTAATATAAAGTAGTGTAAAGTTCTTACTTATATCTGTCAGTAAACTCACCATGAAAGCACTAAAACATACCGGTTTAGTGAGTTTACATTATTCACCCAAGGAACTTTAGTTATTAGAGAGTTCCGCTCGGACGGTTTTTCACGGGGCACATTTCGGGCGTTGTTGTTGCACTGGTGAGCCACGGATGAGGAGATGTTGCTCCGTTATTGATTGAAGTAAAGTCTAAAACAGTTAGCTCCATCTTTTGACACTTCTTCCACTCCCGTCCTTGCACGCTACACCGCTACAACAAAGATGACGAGGAGAAGAAGCTGTCGAAGGTGAGCCACGTAAATCCGACCGCCCACAAAACGGCGCATTCTGAAGAGATTGTCAGAAAGTGACTTGAAGATGATCTGTAAAACATCATCTATGCAACATTTTGACCATAGGGGTGGGGGTGGCCACATCAGCACATAGCGAGCATGGGCTGCTATAAAACAACACAGGTGTGTCTGCGACCCCTGAGGTGTTTTGTTTCAAGTGGTGGGCTGAGGTGTTTCAGCCTGGGATTTATTTGCTGTTCCACACGGTCTTAACGTGCCAAGCTGTGTCTACCAACAGGATGTGGGGACAGTCTGCAGGATAGCAGCGGGAACTTCTCCTCGCCAGGTTTCCCTAATGGATACTCGGCCTACATGCACTGCATCTGGAGAATATCCGTCACACCGGGAGAAAAGGTGAGCACATGGAAAATGGCAAGTACGGTAAGTCTTTGACATCTGCACTGTTTTGGTGTCAATAATCACCTGCTTTTTGCCTCTTTTAAGATCATTCTGAACTTCACCTCCATGGATCTGTACAGGAGTCACCTGTGTTGGTATGACCACGTGGAGATCAGGGATGGATATTGGAGGAAGGCACCGCTCAAAGGTTTGGAAGAAACACAATTATTTATTTCTTTGATACTATTTTCAGAGGTTTGCCCTCGGGTTGTACGCTATATCGGTACTAGTATAGTATCGAGGTACTAATCAATCAAAAACGGTACTATACTCTGTTTGAAAAGTACCATTTCCCGGGCATGACAGCGTGTCGTCACGTCGTTACATTGCTGGTTTTACGAGCAGAGGAGCATGTTTGACAGCGCGCACACAGAGTACTTACAAGCAGACACAGTGTGTAGACAGAAAAGGGAGAATGGACGCATTTTGGTGTAAAAAGTATAGTTAAAGGTGAAGTTATAACACTGAAACACCCTCAGGAAGAGGTGCTTTAAAACATGCCTAGCTGGCTAGCAGCTAACATCCATCCACAGTGTTTTAGCTACTTCTAAATCACTAATCTTGGCCTCCATGGTGACAAATAAAGTAAGTTTCTTACAAGTACCATTATCACTGCAGGACGAGGAATAGCTAAACATGCTTCACTACACACCCTAGGAGGATACAATAGCTAACCGCTAACAGCAAGCTAGCACACCTGAATGTAAACAAATGCCATGGGTGGATCTACACCTGACATCCACTGTAATGATACCAAGTACAAGAGCTACTATGACTACCTCAATATTTTTTATCATCACAAAAAATGTTTTCCTTTTTTAAAAATTCATATTATGTTTATAAAGTCAGGAAATACGTCCCTGGACACATGAGGACTTTGAATATGACCAATGTATGATCCTGCAACTACTTGGTATCGCATCGATACCCAAATGTGTGGTATCATCCAAAACTAATGTAAAGTATCAAAGAAGAGAAGATTAAGTGATTATTACATTTTAACAGAAGTGTAGATAGAACATGTTAAAACAGAAAATAAGCAGACATTAACAGTAAATGAACAAGTGGATTAAAAATAAATTTTTAAAGTTTGTCCCTCCTAATGTAGACAAAATAATAGGTATATAAATGACACAATATGTTACTGCACACGTCAGCAGACTAATTAGGAGTCTTTGTTTGTTTACTTACTAATAAAAGACAAGTTGTCAAGTATGTTCACTATTTTATTTAAGGACTAAATTACAAAATAAACATATGTTTCATGTACCCTAACATTTTTTGTTACAATAAAGATAATAAATGGGCAGCACGGTGGCCGAGGGGTTAGTGCGTCTGCCTCACAATACAAAGGTCTTGAGTAGTCGTTAGTTCAATCCCGGCCTCGGGATCTTTCTGTGTGGAGTTTGCATGTCCTCCCCGTGACTGCGTGGGTTCCCTCCGGGTACTCAGGCTTCCTCCCACCTCCAAAGACATGCACCTGGGGATAGGTTGATTGGCAACACTAAATTGGCCCTAGTGTGTGAATGTGAGTGTGAATGTTGTCTGTCTGTCTGTGTTGGCCCTGCGATGAGGTGGCGACTTGTCCAGGGTGTACCCCCCCTTCCGCCCGACTGTAGCTGAGATAGGTTCCAGCGACCCCGAAGGGAATAAGCGGTAGAAATGGATGGATGGATGGATGGAAAGATAATAATGACATTTTTTGTGGTCCCCTTTATTTAAAAAAGTATCAAAGTATCGAAATACATTTTGGTACTTTACTAAAATATTGGTATTTGGACAACCCTAGTTTGCCCAAAAATAGCCTTAATGCTGGGATTTAGACAGTTTAAAATGTTTTTTTTCTTAAACCTTACTTAAAAGGCATTATTTTACTTCACTTTACCGTTAATGCTAATGAGCTGTATTCATCCAGGCCTATCTTTATTAGAGTGTGTGTTTGCAGAAACCCTCATTCTGAACGTTATCACCTTTATACATAACACATATACCGGTACTGTATTTTTGGGACTGTAGAGCTCACTGGTATATAAGCCACAGCCACTAAATTTTAGAACAAAATAATGTTTCCATATATTAGCCACACTGGACTATAAGTCACAGATATATACGTTGTGATATATACACAGAAAGATTATGTAAATGTTTATTTGCATACCTTAATTGTTTCCAAACAGTGTTTGTAACGTGGCAGTAAAACGGCCAATCAAACAAAACAGAAGTCATGGTCATGGACCCACTAGCTGCGGAAGCTAGCTCTCCAATCAGCTAAACAGACTCAATAACTCCACAGTGACGTTTTGGTGAATTTACCGAGGAATTTGTGAAATTGAAACAATACAAAAAAAATGCTATTGTATATTAATAATACTAACACAGACACTCGTAAAAGTGTTAGCATATTAGCTAATGCTATTGACACTAGCTTGATTACGTTATGATAGCATGTACAAATATGCATGAAAACACTCCTACAGACATCACACATGGGACCTTTAGTAAGTAAGAATTGTTTTAGTTGTACTGTAAAACTTACAAACGTTGCTTGGAATGATGAATTAAGAATCATTTTGAGCAAAAACACTATGGACGGTTTTACTTTCGGTTTAAGGCATCAAAACATTTCATAAACTACAGTGAGTGACCTCGTCCAAAAGATGGCGCCATAGCAAAAACATCACACCATTCCAATGTCTCTGCTTGGGTTTAATGAAAAATATTGAACATAAAATATTATGGCCATTGCAAAGAAAAGTTTTGTGAGTTACACTGCTAACATTACAGTTACATCTGAACAGCAAGATTATGCTAGGTTAGCCTGTTAGCTGAAGAAAGGAAAAAACAACTACCACTTCTGTAATGGTTGGTTGGCAGCGCTTCAGGCTTAATTTTATGATGTGTATTGTAATGTTAAAGATGTACACTGGGTCTTGGTGGAAGTGGGAGGCCGTCATCAAGCGAGGGAAAGGTCAGCAATAATAGTAGAACACCTGCAGGAATGTGTGAATGTCGACTAGTAGAATTAGGGATGGGTACCTTTCACATTTGAATTAATACTCGCTGATGTTGTCCCGATACCAATGTTTTGGTACCGGTACCAAAATGTACCTTTCAATACTTTTCTAAATAAAGGGGACCACAAAAATGTTATTATTGTCTTTATGCGAACAAAAAATCTTAGGGTACATTAATTATTTATTATTGCAATTTAGTCCTTAAATAAAATAGTGAACATACTAGACAACTTGTCTTTTAGTAGTAAGTAAACGAACAAAGACTCCTAATTAGTCTGCTGACGTATGCAGTAACATATTGTGTCATTTATATACCTATTATTTTGTCTACATTATGAGGGACAAACTGTAAAAATTGATTATTAATCTACTTGTTCATTTACTGTTAATATCTGCTTATTGTCTCCTTTAACATGTTCTATCTACACGTCTGTTAAAATGTAATAATCACTTGTTCTTCTCTTCTTTGATACTTTACATTAGTTTTGGATGATACCACACATTTAGGTATCAATCCGATACCAAATAGTTACAGGATTATACATTGGTCATATTTAAAGTCCTCATGTGTCCAGGGACGTATTTACTGACTTTATAAACATAATATGAATTTTTTTTAAAGGAAAAAAGATTTTGTAATGATAAAAAATATCGATGTAATCATAGATTAGACTAGATACGCTGTTGTACTTGGTATCATTACAGTGGATGTCAGGTGTAGATCCACCCATGGCATGTGTTTACATTGTGACGCCGGTGAGCTATTGTATCCACCTAGGGTGTGTAGTGAAGCATGTTTAGCTATTCCTCGTCCTGCAGTCATAATGATACTTGTAAGAAACTTACTGAATTTGTCGCCATGGAGGCCAGGATTAGTGATTTAGAAGTAACTAAAACACTGTGGATGGATGTAAGCTACTAGCTAGCTAGCCATGTCTTAAAGCACCTCTTACTGAGGGTGTTTCAGTGTTATAACTTCACCTTTTTACACCAAAATGTGTCCATTCTCCCTTTTCTGTCTACACACTGTGTCTGCTTGTAAGTACTCTGTGTGTGTGCGCTGCCGAACATGCGCCTCTGCTCGTAAAACCAGCAATGTCACGACGTGACGACAACGTTAAAAAAAAAGGGTGGGTGGACCAGTACTTTTTAGAGGCGGTATAGTACCGAATGATTCATTAGTATCATGGTACTATACTAGTACCGGTATACCGTACAACCCTATACTGTACATTCACAATATTCCCCCAGTGCAATACAGTAGTTATCAACATCTACTGTGAATATTCCTACTGATAATGCTAGTTGTCAAAGTTAATACCTCCTCAAACTGTATAAAACCCGTGTGTGTGTGTGTGTGTGTGTGTGATTGTTATTGAAGTCTTCTGACATGTGTGACTCAGGCCGGTTTTGCGGAGACAAACTTCCTGAGCCAATCATCTCCACCGACAGCCGGCTGTGGATCGAGTTCCGCAGCAGCAGCAACTGGGTTGGAAAAGGTTTCTCTGCCGTTTACGAAGGTGAGTGAGACTTGTTTGGCATTCCATCATCGGGGGTAACGGTTCCATTCAGAGTCAATTCTCGATTGGAACGATTCTCGATTCAAAATCGATAGTTTTTTTAATAACATTGAGTTATTGCTTATTTTCTCTTTTAACATGTTCTATCTACACTTCTGTTAAAATGTAATAATCACTTATTCTTCTCTTCTTTGATACTTTACATTAGTTTTGGATGATACCACATATTTGGGTATCGATGCAATACCAAGTAGTTACAGGATCATACATTGGTCATATTCAAAGTCATCATGTGTCCAGGGACATATTTACTGACTTTATAAACATAATATACATTTTAAAAAGAGGAAAACAGATTTTGTGATGCTAAAAAATATTGATGTAATCATAGTAGTATCGACTAGATACACCCTTGTACTTGGTATCATTACAGTGGATGTCAGGTGTAGATCCACCTATGGCATTTGTTTACCTTCAGGCGCGCTAGCTTTTGTGGTGACGCCGGTGAGCTATTGTATCCTCCAAGGGTGTGTAGTGAAGCATGTTTAGCTATTCCTCGTCCTCCAGTGATAATGGTACTTGTAAAAAAACATACTTTATTTGTCGCCATGGAGGCCAGGATTAGTGATTTAGAAGTACTGCAGATTGATGTTAGCTGCTAGCTAGCTAGCCATGTTAAAGTTAAAGTACCAATGATTGTCACACACACTAGGTGTGGTGAAATTTCTCCTCTGCATTTGACCCATCCCCTTGTTCACCCCCTGGGAGGTGAGGGGAGCAGTGAGCAGCAGCAGTGCCGCGCCCGGGAATCATTTTTGGTGATTTAACCCCCAATTCCAACCCTTGATGCTGAGTGCCAAGCAGGGAGGTAATGGGTCCCATTTGTATAGTCTTTGGTATGACTCGGCCGGGGTTTGAACTCACAACCTACCGATCTCAGGGTGGACACTCTAACCACTAGGCCACTGAGTCACATGTCTTAAAGCACCTCTTCCTGAGGGTGTTTCAGTGTTATAACTTTACCTTTATCTTTACTTTTTACACCAAAATGCGTCCATTCTCCCTTTTCTGTCTACACACTGTGTCTGCTTGTAAGTACTCTGTGTGTGCGCGCTGCCGAACATGCTCATCTGCTTGTAAAACCAGCAATGTCACGATGTGACGTCATGCCGGGGAACCGGTACTTTTCAAACAGAGTATAGTACCGAATATGATTGATTAGTACCGCAATACTATACTAGTACCGGTATACCGTACAACCCTAGTACGGGGATGTATTGACATGGTTTTATGCCCCAGCACCTAGTGACTAGGTTGGGACTAGGTCCTAGTCCCAACCTGTAGTCCAGAAGGCCACTCCCACATGTGTCAGACACTTTTATGCTGCATTACTCAGATTGTGGCCTCAGAATTAGCGCCATAGTTTCCAGGCTTTGCACAAGCCTTGATGGAGGCCAAAGTCCTTCCCTTCTCGTAAGAACGTTCATTCTGCCGCCACGGAGGTTGTTAACGCCCTGCCTCGCTGTCACCTGCAGCCATCTGCGGCGGGGAGGTGAAGAAGGACAGCGGGCAGATCCAGTCGCCCAACTACCCTGACGACTACCGGCCCAACAAGGCGTGCGTGTGGAAGGTGACGGTGGCTCAGGGCTACCACGTGGGCCTCACCTTCCAGTCCTTTGAAGTAAGACCTCGCCCTGGCCTTCTTTACAGTTTTGGGTCCATAATGAAAACAACGTTGTCGTTCAGATCGAGAGACATGACAGTTGTGCCTACGACTACCTGGAGGTGCGTGATGGCAACTCTGAGAACAGCCCCCTGCTGGGACGCTTCTGTGGCTACGACAAGCCCGACGACATCAAGACCAGCTCCAACCAGCTGTGGATGAAGTTCGTCTCTGACGGCTCCGTCAACAAGGCCGGCTTCGCCGCCAACTTCTTCAAAGGTGCGCAGTCACGCCGGTGGTTGCCATCATCGAGAAGGTGGCCTCCTGGGAGCGGGGGCCCGGCTGGAAGGGTCCTAACTCCCCTTTGTGTTCCAGAGATGGATGAGTGCTCCAAGCCGGACAACGGTCGCTGTGAGCAACGCTGCGTCAACACGCTGGGTAGCTACAAGTGTGCCTGCGACCCGGGCTACGAGCTGGCTGCTGACAAGCGCAGCTGTGAGGGTATGTTGCATCCGCCATTTTACTCAGGGAAAATACTTCAAATCAACTTTTCTTTTCATTTTTTGCATTCATGCATTAAAAACACCACACGCTCATGCGCGCTCCATTGCAGCGTCCGTGTGGAAACTATGTCTGCATTTTTAAGTTCCACGCAGTACAAATGTATCCATTTTTATTAGTTACACTTAATAAAGTTCCGGGGGTGTCAAATGTATTTTCATTGAGGGCCACATCAAAGTCATAATACAAAAATATTAATATAGAAAGATGATATTATTAGACAATTACGTATACATTTGATAATATTTGTTTTTATACACTGTAAAAAGATTTTAATAATAATAATAATACATTTTATTTGGTATAGCGCTTTTCAGTGTACTCAAATTTTGCAGTAAAAAAATAAACTGCCCAGTTTTCCAGAACAGTAGTTAGAATTTTTACCGTAAATATTACTGTGTTTTTTTTTATAGCATATTACTGTAAATAAAAAAAATAAAAAATGTACCTTTATTTCACGGTAAAAAAAAAAAAGTCAGATCATTTGCCAGAATTGTATTGTAAATATACACTGTTTTTTACAGCATGTTGTTGTAAATTTAAAATAACTTTTTTTCGGTAAAATTCTGGCCCCAAAAAAAAAGGCACCTTTTATTTTTGCGGTAAAAAACTGGCAGATCATTTGCCAGAATTGTATTGTAAATATACACTGGTTTTACAGGATATTACTGTAAATAAAAAATAACTTTTTTTGACAATAAAATTCTGGCCCCAAAAAACTGGCAGATCATTTGCCACAATTTTGTTGTAAATATACACTGGTTTTTACAGCATGTTACTGTAAATTAAAAAAAACTTTTTTTCCATAAAATTCTGGCACAAAAAAAAAGGTAGCTTTTATTTTTACGGTAAAAAACTGGCAGATCATTTGCCACAATTGTATTGTAAATATACAGTGTTTTTTTTACAGCATGTTACTGTAAATAAAAAATAACTTTTTTTACTGTAAAATACTGGTCCCCCCAAAAAAGGTACCTTATTTTTATGGTAAAAAAAATGGCAGACGATTTGCCAGAATTGTATTGTAAATATACACTTTTTTTTACAGCAGATTACAGTACATTTAAAAAAACGTTTTTTTTTTCAATAAAATTCGGGCAAAAAAAAGGTATCTTTTTTTACTGTAAAAAAAAAAAGTCATATAAATTGCCAGAATTTTTCTGTCAATGTACGGTGGTTGTTACAGCATATTACTATAAATAAAATAAAATAAATTTTTTACAGTACAATTCTAGCAAAAAAAAAGGTACCTTTTTTTTTTACAGTAAAAACTGCCATATCATTTGCCAGAATTTTATTGTAAATATACGGTGGTTTTTATAGCATATTACTGAAAATAAAAAAAATAAACATTTACGGTAATATTTTGGCGAAAATACACAATTGTTGTTTTACAGTGTATTACTGTAAATGGAAAAAACGGTACAACAGTTTTTTTAGGTACAATTCTGGTGTCTGGGGTGCCATTTTTTAAAAGTCTAAATGTGTTGTTTTTACGGTATATTACTGTAAAAATTTTTTATTTTTTTTTAATGGTAAAGATCTGGCGATTGCCCTTGCCGTTTTTTTATGTAAAATCTACAGTTGTTGTTTTTACGGTGTATTACTGTAAATGGAAAAACAGTAAGGCAGTTTTTTTATACAGTAATATTCTGGCGACTGAGCTGACGTTTTTGTTTTTGTTTTTGCGGTGTATTAGTGGAAATGGAAAAACAGTACCAGTTTTATTTACGGTAAAGTTTTATTTGCCCGTTTTTTACCACAAAATCTTGATCATTTTCACAGTCTATAATTTCATGGACAACTTGCTCTAAAATCAAAAGTCAAGCAGATATTTAAGTATTTATTTTTATTCCAACAAAACATATTTGGAATACGGTATATTGTATTACAATATTTGTTGCAATCTTAGATAAGGGCAGCCCCTTGGCAGAGGGGTTAGTGCGTCTGCATCACAATACGAAGGTCCTGAGTAGTCGTGAGTTCAATCCCTGCCTCGGGATCTTTCTGTGTGGAGTTTGCATGTTCTCCCCGTGACTGCGTGGGTTCCCTCCGGGTACTCCGGCTTCCTCCCACCTCCAAAGACATGCACCTGGGGATAGGTTGATTGGAAACACTAAATTGGCCCTAGTGTGGAAATGTGAGTGTGAATGTTGTCTGTCTATCTGTGTTGGCCCTGCAATGAGGTGGCGACTTGTCCAGGGTGTACCCCGCCTTCCGCCCGATTGTAGCTGAGATAGGCTCCAGCAGTTTGAAACCTGTGCATTAAACGATTAATTAAAGCAACAGAATCTAAATATAGTCAGGACTTTTAGACATTTCCTGAGTCCAAAGACTAATTCTGCGTCCAAAAGAGAATAAAACAGTTTGTCCCCCTTACAGTTTGAGCCGCGTTCTTGAAGGTCCCCAAACTTCCCCAAACTTCCCTTTAATCCTCAAACAACTGATTTATAGTTTTCTCATCATGACCAAAGTTATCTAAGCGGGTTTGACTTTATTCTTCTGCTGTGCCTCTCTTAAATGGGATCAGTGTAGAAAGTGTTCCTACTAATACTACAACCTCGTGGTTGAATTGGGGAGAAAAATGTAGCTGGGACATTGCACACAAACTGGTGAATTAACAAAACAAAACATAATCACTTTATAGTTAAAACAATATGGTACTGTTTTATATTTCTGGCCTAAATGAAGCATTTTAAGCATAATAATGACAAAACGAGGTAAAGTTATCAATACTACCAAACTAATTAGTTCAGTGTAATAGCTACTTATTGTCCCAGCCTTTTTGTTGTCCACCACATTGGATTAAACCAGTTGGTCTCATATATTTTCTGTCAAAAAATCTTAGGGTACATGAAACATATGTTTATTATTGTAATTTAGTCCTTAAACCTACTCAGTGGCCTAGTGGTTAGAGTGTCCGTCCTGAGATCGGTAGGTTGGGAGTTCAAATCCCGGCCGAGTCATACCAAAGACTATAAAAATGGGACCCATTACCTCCCTGCTTGGCACTCAGCATCAAGGGTTGGAATTGGGGGTTAAATCACCAAAATGATTCCCGGGCGCAGCCACCGCTGCTGCCCACTGCTCCCCTCACCTCCCAGGGGGTGATCAAGGGTGATGGGTCAAATGCAGAGAATAATTTCGCCACACCTAGTGTGTGTGTGACAATCATTGGTACTTTAACTTTAACTTTAACTTTAAATAAAATAGTGAACAACTTGTCTTTTAGTAGTAAGTAAACAAACAAAAACTCCTAATTAGTCTGCTGACATATGCAGTAACATATTGTGTCATTTATCCACCTATTATTTTGTCTACGTTATGAGGGACAAACTGTAAAAATTGATTATTAATCTACTTGTTCATTTACTGTTAATATCTGCTTATTTTCTGTTTTAACATGTTCTACCTACACTTCTGTTAAAATTTAATAATCACGCATTCTTCTCTTCTTTGATACTTTAAATTAGTTTTGGATGATACCATAGTTACAGGATCATACATTGGTCATATTCAAAGTCCTCATGTGTCCAGGGACGTATTTCCTGACTTTATGAATATAATAGGAATTTTAGAAAAGGAAAAAAGATTTTGTGACAATAAAAGAATAGACTAGATACACTCGTGTACTTGGTATCATTACAGTGGATGTCAGGTGTAGATCCACCCATGGCATTGGTTTACATTCAGGAACGCTAGCTTTTGTTAGCGGTGACGCCGTAGAGCTATTGTATCCTTCTAGGGTGTGTAGTGAAGCATGTCTAGCTATTCCTCGTCCTCCATACTTGTAAAAAACATACAATATTTGTCGCCATGGAGGCCAGGATTAGTGATTTAGAAGTAGCTAAAACACTGCCGACTGCGGATGTAAAGCACCTCTTCCTGAGGGTGTTTCAGTGTTATAACTTCACCTTTTTACACCAAAATGCGTCCGTTCTCCCTTTTCTGTCTACACACTGTGTCTGCTTGTAAGTACTCCGTGTGTGTGCGCTGCCGAACATGCTCCTCTGCTCGTAATACCAGCAATGTCACGATGTGACGACGCGCCGTCATGCCCGGGAACCGGTACTTTACAAACAGAGTATAGCACCTTTTTTGATTCATTAGTATCGCAATACTATAGTAGTACGGGTATACCGTACAACCCTAGTTTCTAGCTATGAAAATCATTGATTTATAATCAATGGTTCCTACTACACGGAAATGAATTGACCAGGAGTGAGTAGTTGAAAATTAGTGCTCCAATAACAAGTTGGTGCCTTACCATGGACTTGTGTAGGCCCAGATGCTTCATGTTTACCTGGAACGTAGCAGACTCTTTTTGAGGAGGACTACAGCACACTGGTCATTACATAATTCATCCCGAGAGTTCCCAAAACCGGCAGTCAGGGATGAATACGGGATGGCGTGCATAAAAGTTGCAAGGCGGTCAGATCCAAGCTGTCACATCTGCTCCTTGTCTCTCCTGTGCAGCCGCCTGCGGAGGCTTCATCACCAAGCTGAACGGCTCCATCACCAGTCCAGGTTGGCCCCGGGAGTACCCGCCCAACAAGAACTGCATCTGGCAGCTAGTGGCCCCCACACAGTACCGCATCACTCTGCTCTTTGACGTCTTCGAGACTGAGGGCAATGACGTGAGCACTTGGGTTATTATGAATCGACGCGGGGTGGGTTTGTTCTGTTCTCCTTTTTTTTCCCCACCGCACACGTCTTGCTACTACAGTGGAACCTCCATTTACCAACTTAATTGGTTCTTGAACAAGTCATGGCTATTAGCTCTCCAATCAGCTAAACAGACTCAATAACTCCCTGATGACGTTTTGGTGAATTTACTGAGGAATTTGTGAAACTGAAACAATACAAAAAGAATGCCATTGAAAGTTAATAATACCAACACAGACACTAATTGTTTTAGCATGTTAGCTAATGCTAACGACGCTCATACAAATATGCATGAAAACACTCCTACAGACATCACACAGGGGATGGTTTAGTAAGTAAGAATTGTTTTAGTTATATTGTAAAACTTACAAACGTCGCTTGCAGTGACGAACGAAGAATCCATACGAGTAGAAACGCTATGGATGGTTAGAAAACAGAACGGCACTTGTACTTCCGGTTCAAAACTCAGTCTAGACAGACGGGCAATACAGCACTGCCGCAACTGCAGTGAGTGAACTGCAGTTGGCGCCATAGCACAAACAATAACACACGTTTTCAGTGTCTTTGCATGTTTTAAAAAAAACAAAAACTATTTGCATCTTGTCCGTCAGCGAAGAAAAATCCATAAATTAGCCGCACCGTTTTATAAGCCTCAGAAGCCAAAGCGTAGGAAAACAGTAGCGGCTTACAGTCCAAAATGTATGGTAATTGGTTCTTGAACAAGGTTCGTAAATGGAAAAGTTTGTATAGTGAAGCATATTTCTCCATAAGAACCAAATAGACATAAATAATGGGTTCCTACCTCAACAAAAGTCCATATTTTAGTGTAGGTTTATACTCTTTCAACACAATATGAGTGCGATACAGCAGGGGTTCTTAATCTTTTTGACCTTGGGGCCCAACTTTTCCACTACATAGGGTCCCGGGGCGCCACTCAGATATTAACATTGAATTAGTAATCTTACTCTTGATTTTTATCATATTCAATAATGATACCTAACCTACTTACAGGATAAATAAACCTTGTCAAATGATGATAAAGCATGTGTTAATCACAAAAATTATTACCAAGGCTTAGGTCAGGCTGATTAATATACTGCAAAAGAAGGCACTCATAAAAGCCAATGAAAAATAGATTGTGCTAAACAGCGCTAAAATAAATAAATTATATCTAAATTAATTATAAATAATACTAATTTAATGTTTAAAAAAAAAAAAAAACTGTCAATAAAAAAAATAAAAATACAGTATTACCACTTCAATTATACATTTTGAATTTGTGAACCTACTCTTGATTTTAATTGTATTCAGTAATTACATCTATTTTTTTTTTTATTTTTTTTTTTTACAGTTTAACAGGATAAAGAAACCTTCTCAAAGCGTGTATTAATCACAACAAATGATTATCAAGGCTTAGGTCAGGCTGTTTAGAAAGATAAAAACTCATCAGATATACTGCAAAATAAAAATAGATTGTGCTCAACAGCGCTAAAATAAATAAATTACTTATAAATTAATAATAAATAACTCAAATGTAATGTTTTTTAAATAAACTGTCAATAAATAAATAAAAATACAGTTTTACCACTTCAGTTATAAATTTTGAATGCAGCTGGGATAGGCTCCACTGAGAGGGACAAGCGGTAGAAAATGGAGGGATGGATAGTGAACCTACTCTTGATTTTAATTATATTCAATAATGATATCTAACCTGCTTACAGTTTAACAGGATAAATAACCCTTGTCCAATGATAATAAAGTGTGTATTAATCACAACAAATTATTACCAAGGCTTAGGTCAGGCTGATTAAAGAACTAACTGCATAAGAAGAGACTCATAAATAACTGATTCAAAGTCAATTATGTCGTGATAAATCAGATAAAATCAATCAATAATGAATAAGTGTCTTTACTAAACCTTAAAAAAAAGTGTAAATAAAAATACAGCTTCACCACTTTAGTCATCATTTTTGCCCTTAACAAACTTTAACTCCAGACTTCTTCTGTTTGATGTTGTCATGACTGCCACAAGTGGTGGAAAAGTGTATTACAACTGAGTACCGCTGCGGCACATACAGACCACAGCTGAGAAACAGATCTTTTTTAGCGGCCCCATAGATTGTGCTTGCGGCCCAACAATGGGCCCCGGCCCTATGGTTAAGAAACGCTGCTATACAGTACTGCATATCAGACAAGCATGACAAGGAGGCTCAACGTTCTCGTTATTAAAATGCCAAGACAACAAGCTGAACTGTAATCTATGCACACACAGAAGTACCTTTGGTGCCCTCACAAAGTATCTGAAGTCCTTCACTGTAACAACCATTTTGTAACAACAATAAACATTGGAAAAAGTAAAATCTCTTCACAATAACATTTGCAAAGGAGGAGCAGTCAAATAGAGGGCGCGGAGTGTGTGTGCCTCGAAAGAGAACGAGAGTAATTCTTCTCCCCTGTCCTTAGGCATCTTTCTCCAGAAAAGTCCGGTCTCATCACAATTAAGACTTGCTGTGCTACGAAGCATACTTCTGAGCGCCATTCATGTACTCCTCGCACATACAGTGGTGGTCAAAAGTTTACATACACTTGTAAAGAACATAATGTCATGGCTGTCTTGAGTTTCCAATCAATTCTACAACTCCTATTTTTTTGTGATAGAGTGATTGGAGCACATACTTGTTGGTCACAAAAAACATTTATAAAGTGACATCACATGGACAAAGATAAGACTTCTGGAGGAAAGTTCTGTAGTCAGATGAAGCAAAAATTGAGCTGTTTGGCCACAATACCCAGCAATATATTTGGCGGAGATTAGGTGAGGCCTTTAATCCCAGGAACACCATTCCTACTGTCAAGCGTGGTGGTGGTAGTATTATGCTCTGGGCCTGTTTTGCTGCCAATGGAACCGGTGCTTTAAATGGAACAATGAAAAAGGAGGATTACCTCCAAATTCTTCAGGACAACCTAAAATCATCAGCCTGGAGGTTGGGTCTTGGGCGCAGTTGGGTGTTCCAACAGGACAATGACCCCAAACACATGTCAAAAGTGGTAAAGGAATGGCTAAATCAGGCTAGAATGAAGGTTTTAGAATGGCCTTCCCAAAGTCCTGACTTAAACGTGTGGACAATGCTGAAGAAACAAGTCCATGTCAGCAAACCAACAAATTTAGCTGAACTGCACCAATTTTGTCAAGAGGAGTGGTCAAAAATTAAAGCAGAAGCTTGCCAGAAGCTTGTGGATGGCTACCAAAAGCGCCTTATTGCAGTGAAACTTGCCAAGTGACATGTAAGCAAATATTAACATTGCTGTATGTATACTTTTGACCCAGCAGATTTGCTCACATTTTCAGTAGACCCATAATAAATTCATAAAAAAAGCAAACTTCATGAATGTTTTTTGTGACCAACAAGTATGTGCTCCAATCACTCTATCACAAAAAAATAAGAGTTGTAGAAATGACTGGAAACTCAAGACAGCCATGACATTATGTTCTTTACAAGTGTATGTACACTTTTGACAACCACTTTAGTCTTTTTTTTTTTTTTTTAAACTCCATAGTGATTCCCTTAAAAAAACAAGTTGTAAAGGCACACGCTGAGCAGTGACTAGTAGTGTAGTGCAAGTGAGGTGCTGCGCCCTTCTTTCTTTTTTTTTTCTCCCCGTGACACAAAATGAATGAAACGTAAACAAAGAGGCATATTTGGCTCCATCTAAAAGTTTGCAAATAGAGGGGTTGGTAAAGCGAGGTTCCACTGCACCACCTTTCTTAAGTTTGTGAAAACATTGCAGGAACTTAACCGACCTTTCTCCGCCCCGCCTCAGGTGTGCAAGTACGACTACGTGGAGGTGCGCAGTGGACTCTCGGCCGACTCAAGACTACACGGGAAGTTCTGCGGCGCCGAGAAGCCGGAAGCCCTCACCTCGCAGTACAACAACATGCGCATCGAGTTCAAGTCCGACAACACCGTGTCCAAAAAGGGCTTTAAGGCGCAGTTCTTCTCAGGTGAAATAACCCCGCCCCCTTGCTGCCACCTGTGGTTCTGAGTGTGTGCTGTGCCCTCAGACAAGGACGAGTGCTCCAAGGAGAACGGCGGCTGCCAACACGAGTGCGTCAACACCTTCGGCAGCTACAGCTGTCAGTGCAGGAGCGGCTTCGTGCTGCATGAGAACAAGCACGACTGCAAGGAGGGTAAAACCTTATTCCTGTCCTCCGCTGCTGGTCCTGGTCTAAACCCTTGTCTTTTCGCAGCTGGCTGCGACCACACGGTGACCAGTGTGAGCGGGACCATCACCAGCCCCAACTGGCCGGACAAATACCCCAGCAAGAAGGCGTGCACCTGGGCACTGACCACCACGCCGGGCCACCGCATCAAAATAGTACGTCGGCATTCTTTATGGCCAAGAAACACATATGAAGACAAAGAGAAACATATACTGTGGAACCTCCATTTACAAACTTGGCGTACTAGTATATAGGCCACACCCACTAAATTTCAATACATTAGTCGCACGGGACTATAAGCCGCAGATATATATATATATATATATACCTTGTGAAATGAGTTATTTACATACAATTTTTTTTTACATACCTTAATTCTTTCCAAACGGTGTCTGTAACACGGCAGTAAAACGGATGATCAAACAAAACAGAAGCCATGGTCATGGACCCACTGGCTGCGCAAGCTAGCTCTCTAATCAACTAAACAGACACAATAACTCACCGGTGACGTTTTGGTGAATTTACTGAGGAATTTGTGAAACTGAAACAATACATAAAGAATCGTAAGTTAATAATACTAACACTGACACTAAGCGTTTTAATGCTAACGAAGCTCATACAAAAATGCATGAAAATACTCCTACAGACATCACACATGGGACGGTTTAGTAAGTATGAATTGTTTTAGTTGTATTGTAAAACTTACAAAAGTTGCTTGCACTGATGAATGAAGAATCCATACAAGTAGAAACGCTATGGATGGTTAGAAAACGAAACGGCACTTGTACTTTCGGTTCAAAGCTCAGTCTTAACAGAAGGGCAATGCAGCACTGCCCCAACTGCAGTGAGTGAACTCGTCCAGAAGATGGGGCCATAGCACAAACAATAACACACCTTTTCAGTGTCTTTGAATGTTTTTAAAACAAAAACAAAATATTTGCATCATGTCCGTCAGCGAAGAAAAATCCATAAATTAGTCGCACCGTTTTATAGGCGGCAGCGCGCAAAGCGTAGGAAAACAGTAGCGGCTTACAGTCCGGAATTTATGGTAATTGGTTCTTGAACAAGGTTTGTGAATGTAAAAGTTTGTATTGTGAAGCACATTTCTCCATAATAAATAATGTAAGCATGAATGATTGGTTTCAGGAATCTAGCCCAGTAGTACCTTAATTAGTTCTGTGACAGAGAGGCTGCTCTTATCTCAAGACACTCTTAAGTTGAGGTACACGTGTACTTGATTTATTGCTGTGTTTACGTTTTTTTCTCAGTCCTATAACTTGGTATGTGACGCATTTTTATGTTAGCATACTAACATTAAAGTGCTAGCTTTTCGAGCTAATTTTGCAACCGTTTAACCTAGCGTCAAAGAACTCGGCGTGTGACGGCTGTTAACCGTTGGTGTGCTAAAGTTAGCATGCTAGCAAGCTAACTTAAGCATGCTAACCACACTAATTTTACACTCTTTTCTCTGTTTCCGCAGCCATACACCTTACGCCTGTGTGTAACCCGAAATGTGAGACATGCTAACTGTTAGTGTATTACATTCTTCCCTTAAATGATCATGTTTACAGTGATTGTTTTTATGTATTTTTTATGTATGTCGCTTTGGATAAAACCGTCTGCCAAATGCTTAAACATAAACATATATAAACACCTGAAAGTCTTTATATCAGCTAAAACCACCAATCTGTGTCACTGGATTCAGAATAAAACCAAATTCTGTTTTACCTAACAATGTTAGTATTTGAATATTGTTACTTGAAGACTTATTCCTGGTTACAATTATACTGTTAAGAAAGTATTGTCTTATACTTTGCCTAAAATGAGAATGCATCATAATCAGTGGCGGCTGGTGAATTTTGTTTTAGGTGGGGCTTAAAGTTTGTAAACCAAACCCCTGTAGGGGGGTCATCCTCCCCCAGAAGATTTCTTTGTGATTTTCACATACACATAAAGCATTCTAATGAAGACAAAATAGAACATTTCATAGTTTTGCAGAAAACTATATACAATATGCACACTGAAGGCATGATGCCACCATAGGTTTGCAGAGATGCGGCTACGATTTCAGTACTATTGAAGATCTTTGCTCCTTCTCAACTCTGGTAATATTCTCTTCAAAAAATACAACCAATAGTACGTTAATGTTAAATCTTACTTGTGAAAAGTAATCCCCCGATTCCTATTTTCAACAGTCCGCTCATTTGAGCAGGAAAACGCTGAACACCATCTTTGTTTTCTACCTGTCAACTGTCAGTTTAGGCTGCTCGCCGGCTCCTCGTCACCACTTCAAGATGGCGGCCCAATTTCTCGCGTCACAGCAGCCAATGCTGCGTCTACTTATAAGATGTCTACGGTTAGCATGCTGTCGTTAGCACACATGCTAAATGTTAGCATTTGAATGTAAGCATGCTAAGGTTTTAGGCGAGCTCTGTAGCTCTTTTTGTACAGTTACACCTAAAACTCACAGCTTCTGACACTCGGCACCATCTCCAACCAGAGGTCCAGGGCACAGATAGAAGGCCCATCAAAATGTTGCAGTTTCTAATTGCGACGATCCTTGATTGACTTTGCAGCATCTGCACCAACTGAAGACCTTCTTCATTTATTGTTACTGACATTCTGAACATTTCACCATGATTTTGTCTCCTTTTCCCTTCACCGTTGCAACAACCAGAGGGTTGGACTAAGAAGTTACAGTAATGATTGAAATACTCTAAATATTACATGAATGTGCCGTTACTACGTGTTACTACATGGTTACTACATTATTACTGCATGGTTACTACATGGTTACTACATTATTACTATGTGGTTACTGCATTATTACGACATGGTTACTACATTATTACAATGTGGTTACTGCATTTTTACTACATGGTTACTACATTATTACTATGTGGTTACTACATTATTACTATATGTTACTACATTATTACAATGTGGTTACTACATTATTACAACATGGTTACTACATTATTACTAAGTGGTTACTACAATATTACGACATGGTTACTACATTATTACCATGTGGTTACTACAATAATTACTACATGGTTACTACATTATTACTACATGTTACTACATTATTACTCTGTGGTTACTACATTATTACTACATGGTTACTACATTATTACTATGTGGTTACTACATTATTACGACATGGTTACTACATTATTACTACATGGTTACTACATGGATACTACATGGTTACTACATTACTACTGCATGGTTACTACAATTTTACGACATGGTTGCTATGTGGTTACTACATTGTTACTACATTATTACTACATGGTTCCTACATTATTACTGCATGGTTACTAGATGGTTACTATGTTAAAACTACATGATTACTATGTGGTTACTACATTGTTACTTCATTATTACTACATGATTCCTACATTATTACTGCATGGTTACTAGATGGTTACTATGTTAAAACTACATGGTTACTATGTTAAAACTGCATGGTTACTACATTATTACGACATGGTTACTACATTATTACTATGTGGTTACTACAATAATTAGTACATGGTTACTACATTATTACTACATGTTACTACATTATTACTACATGGTTACTACATGGATACTACATTATCACTGCATGGTTACTACATTACTACTGCATGGCTACTACAATTTTACTGCATGGTTACTATGTAGTTACTACATTGTTACTACATTATTACTACATGGTTCCTACGTTATTACTGCATGGTTACTAGATGGTTACTATGTTAAAACTACATGGTTACTATGTTAAAACTACATGGTTACTACATTATTACTACATGGTTACTACATTAATACTACATGGATACCACATTATTACTACATGGTTACTACATTATTACTACATGATTACTAGATGTTACTACATGGTTACTACATATTACTACATGGATACTACATTATTACTACATCATTACTACATTATCACTACATGGTTACTACATTATTACTACATGATTGCTAGATGGTTACTACGTGGTTACTACACGGATACTACGCGGTTACTACATGGCTACTACATGTCACTACATGTCACTACATGGTTACTATGTGGTTACTATGTGGTTAATGAGCTGTCCCCTCGTCAGGCCTTCAATGAGATCGACATGGAGGCCCACCTGGAGTGTGCCTACGACCACATCGAGATCTACGACGGCAAAGACGGCAAGGCTCAGACTCTCGGCCGCTTCTGTGGCACCAAGAAGCCGCCGCCCATCACGTCCAGCGGGAACAAGCTCTTCATCCGCTTCTTCTCCGACAACTCCGTGCAGAAGAAAGGCTTTGAGGCGGCCCACTCTGCAGGTACGTCCACTACACCCACTCTGCAGGTACGTCCACTACACCCACTCTGCAGGTACGTCCACTACACCCACTCCACTATGTCCAAAATGCCTCCTGAAGGGTGAAGCTTCTTTTGCTTTTTTTTGTGGCTTTTTTGGGGGGGATCGCACCACACTTAAAAGGTGCAAAGAGCAAACAGTGTGACGATAATCAGGTCTATTGATATCAGATATAGACAACAAGTATGGGATGATCCATCCATCCATCCATTTTCTACCGCTTATTCCCTTCGGGGTCGCGGGGGGCGCTGGAGCCTATCTCAGCTACAATCGGGCGGAAGGCGGGGTACACCCTGGACAAGTCGCCACCTCATCGCAGGGCCAACACAGATAGACAGACAACGTTCACACTCACATTCACACACTAAGGCCAATTTAGTGTTGCCAATCAACCTATCCCCAGGTGCATGTCTTTGGAGGTGGGAGGAAACCGGAGTACCCGGAGGGAACCCACGCAGTCACGGGGAGAACATGCAAACTCAGTATGGGATGATATCATCTAAAATGTCCGATACAAGCAGTTGACTTGAGTAAAGGTGGGCGGCCATTTTACATCTCAAGGATTCAGTCAAGTCGTTGACAAAAGGGAAACATGCAAGGATCTAACGGCTACACAACAGCTAAGCATCCATCCATCCATCCCATCCATTTTCTACCGCTTATTCCCTTCGGGGTCGCGGGGGGCGCTGGAGCCTATCTCAGCTACAATCGGGCGGAAGGCGGTGTACACCCTGGACAAGTCGCCACCTCATCGCAGGGCCAACACAGATAGACAGACAACATTCACACTCACATTCACACACTAGGGCCCATTTAGTGTTACCAATCAACCTATCCCCAGGTGCATGTCTTTGGAGGTGGGAGGAAACCGGAGTACCCGGAGGGAACCCACGCAGTCACGGGGAGAACATGCAAACTCAGTATGGGATGATATCATCTAAAATGTCCGATACAAGCAGTTGACTTGAGTAAAGGTGGGCGGCCATTTTACATCTCAAGGATTCAGTCAAGTCATTGACAAAAGGGAAACATGCAAGGATCTAACGGCTACACAACAGCTAAGCATCCATCCATCCATCCCATCCATTTTCTACCGCTTATTCCCTTCGGGGTCGCGGGGGGCGCTGGAGCCTATCTCAGCTACAATCGGGCGGAAGGCGGTGTACACCCTGGACAAGTCGCCACCTCATCGCAGGGCCAACACAGATAGACAGACAACATTCACACTCACATTCACACACTAGGGCCCATTTAGTGTTACCAATCAACCTATCCCCAGGTGCATGTCTTTGGAGGTGGGAGGAAGCCGGAGTACCCGGAGGGAACCCACGCAGTCACGGGGAGAACATGCAAACTCCACACAGAAAGATCCCGAGCGCATGATCGAACCCAGGACCTTCGTATTGTGAGGCAGATGCACTAACCCCTCTTCCACCGTGCTGCCCATAGCACAGCTAAGCATAGGTAATAATAATAATAGAACAACATGGCACAGGGGTTAGTGCATGTACCTCACAATACGAAGGTCCTGAGTAGTCCTGGGTTCGATCCTGCGCTCGGGATCTTTCTGTGTCTTGTCCAGGGTGTACCCCGCCTTCCGCCCGAATGCAGCTGCGATAGGTTCCAGCACCCCCTGCGACCCCAAAAAGGACAAGCGGTAGAAAATGGATGGATGGATGGAACATTGCCGTGTGAAACAATAATGTATACAACTTACACGTACAACGTCTCCAAGGCATATTACAGAGTATTCAGTAACAAGTGTGTCCGCAGCGGTCACTTCACTGCATCATGAGCTTAATTTGATCAATTATTGTCGGCAAAAACAAATGACCACTCCACTTCCACTTAAAGACAGCGTAAGTCCATACACAGACGGGTTAGTGTTTTTCAATACGAACTAATGACTAATGACTCATTTCCCTTTATGAGGAGATCCAACCTAATAAAAGTATGATTCATGTATCCCATCAATAGCGGAAGTAAAAAAGATGTATCTAATCACAACCACAGAAGCAGAATAAGAACTTACAAAGTCAAGTAAAAATAAATATTAAATATCTGTATTGTATTTTAGAGACGTACAGAAAATATTTTGCCCAAACGGATGCTCATTTAAATATTCCTATTACGCACTAAGCTAGTAGGTCGCCTTAAAGGAAAACTGACAAGAATCTTTGCCTCTTCTGTGCCTTCTAAAGAGTGAAAAACTGCTAGCACGAGGTGGCTAACAATCCAGATTCTACTATTGTGTCTATAAAGAAAGCTCTCTAAAAAAATCTCCAACAAGGTTTTGTATACACATTGTGACCATGTAGGAACCATGTAGTAACACATAGTAACATGTAGTAACCATGTATTAACATGTAGTAACATGTAGTAACCATAAAGTAACATGTAGTGACCATTTAGTAATAATGTAGTAACATGAAATAATAATGTAGTATCATGTAGTAATAATGTAGTAACCATGTAGTAACATGTAGTAATAATGTAGTAACCATGTAGTAACATGTAGTAACTATATAGTAACATGTAGTGACTATGTAGTAATAATGTAGTAGCATGTAATAATAATGTAGTAACCATGTAGTGACCATGTAGTAATAATGTAGTAACCATGTAGTAACATGTAGTAACTATATAGTAACATGTAGTGACTATGTAGTAATAATGTAGTAGCATGTAATAATAATGTAGTAACCATGTAGTGACCATGTAGTAATAACGTAGTAACATGTTGTAATATTGTAAGAACCATCTAGTAACATGTACAAACCCCGTTTCCATATGAGTTTGGAAATTGTGTTAGATGTAGATATAAATACAATGATTTGCAAATCCTTTTCAACCCATATTCAATTGAATGCACTACAAAGACAAGATATTTGATGTTCAAACTCATAAACTTTTTTTTTTTTTTGCAAATAATAATTAACTTAGAATTTCATGGCTGCAACACGTGCCAAAGTAGTTGGGAAAGGGCATGTTCACCACTGTGTTACATGGCCTTTTCTTTTAACAACACTCAGTAAACGTTTGGGAACTGAGGAGACACATTTTTTAAGCTTCTCAGGTGGAATTCTTTCCCATTCTTGCTTGATGTACAGCTTAAGTTGTTCAACAGTCCGGGGGTCTCCGTTGTGGTATTTTAGGCTTCATAATGCGCCACACATTTTCAACGGGAGACAGGTCTGGACTACAGGCAGGCCAGTCTAGTACCCGCACTCTTTTACTATGAAGCCACGTTTGATGTAACACGTGGCTTGGCGTTGTCTTGCTGAAATAAGCAGGGGCGTCCATGGTAACGTTGCTTGGATGGCAACATATGTTGCTCCAAAACCTGTATGTACCTTTCAGCATTAATGGCGCCTTCACAGATGTGTGAGTTACCCATGTCTTGGGCACTAAAACACTCCCATACCATCACAGATGCTGGCTTTTCAACTTTGCGCCTATAACAATCCGGATGGTTCTTTTCCTCTTTGGTCCGGAGGACACAACGTTCACAGTTTCCAAAAACAATTTGAAATGTGGACTCGTCAGACCACAGAACACTTTTCCACTTTGTATCAGTCCATCTTAGATGAGCTCAGGCCCAGCGAAGCCGACGGCGTTTCTGGGTGTTGTTGATAAACGGTTTTCGCCTTGCATAGGAGAGTTTTAACTTGCACTTACAGATGTAGCGACCAACTGTAGTTACTGACAGTGGGTTTCTGAAGTGTTCCTGAGCCCATGTGGTGATATCCTTTACACACCGATGTCGCTTGTTGATGCAGTACAGCCTGAGGGATCGAACGTCACAGGCTTAGCTGCTTACGTGCAGTGATTTCTCCAGATCCTCTGAACCCTTTGATGATATTACGGACCGTAGATGGTGAAATCCCTAAATTCCTTGCAATAGCTGGTTGAGAAAGGTTTTTCTTAAACTGTTCAACAATTTGCTTCCGCATTTGTTGACAAAGTGGTGACCCTCGCCCCATCCTTGTTTGTGAATGACTGAGCATTTCATGGAATCTACTTTTATACCCAATCATGGCACCCACCTGTTCCCAATTATCCTGTTCACCTGTGGGATGTTCCAAATAAGTATTTGATGAGCATTCCTCAAATTTATCGGTATTTATTGCCACCTTTCCCAACTTCTTTGTCACGTGTTGCTGGCATCAAATTCTAAAGTTAATGATTATTTGCAAAAAAATAAAATGTTTATCAGTTTGAACATCAAATATGTTGTCTTTGTAGCATATTCAACTGAATATGGGTTGAAAATGATTTGCAAATCATTGTATTCTGTTTATATTTACATCTAACACAATTTCCCAACTCATATGGAAACAGGGTTTGTAGTAATAATGCAACCATGTAGTAATAATGCAGTAACCATGTAGTAATAATGTAGTAACAATGTGTTAGTAATGTAATAACCATGTAGTAATAATGTAGTAGTGAAGTGAAGTGAATTATATTTATATAGCGCTTTTCTCTAGTGACTCAAAGCGCTTTACATAGTGAAACCCATTATCTAAGTTACATTTTTAAACCAGTGTGGGTGGCACTGGGAGCAGGTAGGTAAAGTGTCTTGCCCAAGGACACAACGCAGTGACTAAGATGGCAGAAGCGGGGATCGAACCTGGAACCCTCAACTTGCTGGCACGGCCACTCTACCAACCGAGCTATACCGCCCCATAGTAACCATGTAGTAATGTAGTAACCATGTAGTGACCATGTAGTAATAATGTCATAACCATGTAGTAATAACGTATTAACACGCAGTAACATGTAGTAATAATGTAGTAACCATGTGGTAGTAATGTAGTAACCATGTAGTAACAATGTAGTAACACATAGTAACACGTAGTAGCGTGTAGTAACGTGTAGTAATAATGTAGTAACCATGTAGTGATAATGTAGTAACATGTAGTAATAATGTAGTAACCATGTAGTAACATGTAGTAATAATGTAGTGAAATGTAGTAACCGCGTAGTAACATGTAGTACTAATGTAGTAACATGTAGTATTAGTGTAGTAACATGTAGTAACCACATATTAACATTTAGTAACCATGTAGTAACCATGTAGTAACCATGTAGTAACCATGTAGTAAACATGTAGTTTTAACGTAGTAACCATACAGTAACCATGTAGTAATAATGTAGTAACCATGTCATAACATGTAGTAATAATGTAGTAACCATGCAGTAACATGTAGTAATAATGTAGTAACAATGTAGTAACCATGTAGTAACCATGTAGTTACAGGTAGCAACCATGTAGTATCCATGTAGTAATATGGTAGTAACCACGCAGTAACGTAGTAGTAATGTAGTAACCATGTAGTAACCACGTAGTAATAATGTAGTAACATATAGTAACCATGTAGTAATAATGTAGTAACATGTTGTAACCATGTAGTAATAATGTGGTAACCAAGCCGTAACATGTAGTAATAATGTAGTAACTATATAGTACCACGTACTAGCGTGTAGTAAGAATGAAGTAACCGTGTAGTAACAATGTAGTAGCCATCAAGTAACCACATAGTGACCATGGGGCGGCATGGCGTAGTGGGTAGAGCAACCGTGTCAGAAACCTGAGGGTTGCAGGTTCGCTCCCCGCCTCTTACCATCCAAAAATCGCTGCCGTTGTGTCCTTGGGCGGGACACTTCACCCTTTGCCCCCGGTGCCACTCACACCGGTGAATTGAATGATGAATGATAGGTGGTGGTCGGAGGGGCCGTAGGCGCAAATTGCAGCCACGCTTCCGTCAGTCTACCCCAGGGCAGCTGTGGCTATGAAAGTAGCTTACCACCACCAGGTGTGAATGAATGATGGCTTCTACATGTAAAGCGACTTTGGGTACTTAGAAAAGCGCTATATAAATCCCAGTTATTATTATTATTATTATTATTATGTAGTAATAATGTAGTAACCATGTAGTAACCATGTTGTAACATGTAGTGACATGTAGTGACCATGTAGTAATGTAGTAATAATATAGTAAAATGTAGTAACATGTAGTAACTGTGTAATAATAATATAGTAACACGTAGTAATAATGTAGTAATAATGTAGCAACCATGTAGTAACCGTGTAGTAATAATGTAGTAACATGTAGTAATAAATGTAGTAACATGTAGTAATAATGTAGTAACTATGTCGTAACATGTAGTAATAATGTAGTAACATGTAGTAATAATGTAGTGACATGTAATAACCATGTAGTAACCACACAGTAACATATAGTAATAATGTAGTAACCATGTAGTAATAATGTAGTAACCATGTAGTAATAATAAAGTAACCATTTCATCCATCCATCCATCCATCTTCTTCCGCTTATCCGAGGTCGGGTCGCGGGGGCAGCAGCCTAAGCAGGGAAGCCCAGACTTCCCTCTCCCCAGCCACTTCGTCCAGCTCCTCCCGGTGGATCCCGAGGCGTTCCCAGGCCAGCCGGGAGACATAGTCTTCCCAACGTGTCCTGGGTCTTCCCCGTGGCCTCCTACCGGTCGGACGTGCCCGAAACACCTCCCGAGGGAGGCGTTCGGGTGGCATCCTGACCAGATGCCCGAACCACCTCATCTGGCTCCTCTCGATATGGAGGAGCAGCGGCTTTACTTTGAGCCTCCCCCGGATGGCAGAGCTTCTCACCCTATCTCTAAGGGAGAGCCCCGCCACCCGGCGGAGGAAACTCATTTCGGCCGCTTGTACCCGTGATCTTGTCCTTTCGGTCATGACCCAAAGCTCATGACCATAGGTGAGGATGGGAACGTAGATCGACCGGTAAATCGAGAGCTTTGCCTTCTGGCTCAGCTCCTTCTTCACCACAACGGATCGATACAGCGTCCGCATTACTGAAGATGCCGCACCGATCCGCCTGTCGATCTCACGATCCACTCTTCCCTCACTCGTGAACAAGACTCCGAGGTACTTGAACTCCTCCACTTGGGGCAAGATCTCCTCCCCAACCCGGAGATGGCACTCCACCCTTTTCCGGTGTAGTGTAGTGACATGTAGTGACCATGTAGTAATGTAGTAATAATATAGTAAAATGTAGTAACATGTAGTAACTGTGTAATAATAATATAGTAACACGTAGTAATAATGTAGTAATAATGTAGCAACCATGTAGTCAGACCATTTAGTAACCATGTATTAATAATGTAGTAACTATGTAGTAATAATGTAGTAACCATGTAGTGACCATGTAGTAATCATATAGTAACGTATAGTAATCATGTAGTAACCATGTAGTGACATGTAGTAATCATGTAGTAACCACACAGTAACATGTAGTAATGTAGTAACCACATAGTAACCATGTATGAATAATGTAGTATCCATGAAGTAATAATGCAGTAACCACATAGTAACATGTAGTAAAATTGTAATAACCATGCAGTGATAATGTAGTAACCATGTAGTAAGAATGTAGTAACCACATAGTAACATGTAGTAAAATTGTAGTAACCATGCAGTAATAATGTAGTAATAATGTAGTAACCACATAGTAATAATGTAGTAACAATGCCGTAATAATGTGGTAACCATGCAGTAATATTGTAGTAACCATGTAGTAACACGTAGTAACTGCACATTCATGTAATATTTAAAATATTTAAATCATTACTGTAACTTCTTACCTGGTCACATGTATTTTACAGACACCTAAAGTGAGAACTAGTACTTAATGATTGAGTCAGACCAGGTTTCCAGAGTATTGTGACTATTCAAAGTTCTCTGCTTGGTGCCACAACCTTCATGCCATGAACTTTTAACCCAGCTTGAACTTTGACTAACTCACAGACGACACAGCAACTAGCACGGTACAAAAAGTAGTTCCTCTGTGTTAGTGCCTACTTATGTAGGTACTAACACAGATGTTAATGGAGCGTGGTTTATTCATGTTTTATAGGCGGAATACATGATTTCCCTACATCGTTAGCCGCCTCATGCTAACCGTTTCCCCCTCTTTAGAATGCAGAGAAAAGGGAGCGACGTGTGTGTTCTTGTCTCATGTAAGGATTGCAGTTTTGCTTTCAATGCCAAATGGCTGCCCGTCATTACGTGTCCTCACACACTGAAGTATTCACAGATGGTATTTCTTCATCATCATTTTGATAAATAAAGTTTACAGCTTTCAGTTTCAGTATCTCCTGAAGTTTGAGAAAGTGTCAAGAAGTTGTAAACTATTGCTTCATGCTCCAGTCCAAACTGCAAACATGTCCTTATTTCTTTAATTTACTGTTTCTTAACCATACTGCTGCATGTGTAATACACTTTTACACCACTTGTGGCAGTAATGACAATAACAAACAAGTACTCAGGTGTAATACACTTTTACACCACTTGTGGCAGTAATGACAATAACAAACAAGTACTCAGGTGTAATACACTTTTACACCACTTGTGGCAGTAATGACAACATCTAACAAGTACTCAGGTGTAATACACTTTTACACCACTTGTGGCAGTAATGACAATAACAAACAGAAGAAGTATGGAGTTAAAGTCTAAGATACGTTTTTCAAGCGCAAAAATTATGACTAAAGTGGTGAAACAGTATTTAAATTTTATTTTAGTTAATAAACATATTCATTAATATTTTTAGCACAACATAATAGGTACATTTATTATTAGCAGTTATTTGAGTGCTTCTTTTCCTAATCAGCCTGACCTCAGCCTCAGGTTTATGTGTTCAAAAAATAATCATCTTTGTGATGAACTCATGTTTTCATATCATTTGACAAGTTGTAAGTAAGTTAGATATAATTATGGATTTTGAATGTTAATATTTGAGGGGTCCCGGGCCCCTCTGTAGTGAAAAAGTTAGACTGTGGGGTCAAAAAGGTTACAAAGCCCTGATTTAATTGGTTGAATTTGGTCTTTTAAAATCAGTTCTTCTTTTATTGAGCTGCAACCACTGGAAACTGCTAAAGGGTTCCAAAGACTCGACTCGTACACGAAGGTTCCATGTCTCCCAGGCAACGACCCTTTGACCCCAACTTCCTATTGTAACACACCTTTCTGTCCACAGAGTGCGGAGGTCGCCTGAAGGCCGAGGTAAAGACCAAAGACCTCTTCTCCCACGCCCAGTTCGGGGACAACAACTACCCAGGGGCCTCGGACTGCCAGTGGGTGATCTCGGCGGAGAAGGGCTACGGCGTGGAGCTCATCTTCCAGACCTTTGAGATCGAGGAGGAAGCGGACTGCGGCTACGACTACATGGAGCTCTTTGACGGCTCCGACACCAAGTCTCCACGCCTGGGACGCTACTGCGGATCAGGGGTGAGACCACCGCCTAAAACCTCATCCTCACTTCCAGTCGGCGCTTCTTACGCAATCGTGCTCCTCCGGGTGTGGGAGTCGCCGTCATAAACATACCAGAGTCCTAGTCTGGAACACTGCCTTTCCACTCATGTCATTTCCACTCAGTCATCCACCTTCATAGCACCCGTGGGAGACGCTCCTCAAAGTAGGAACACCTTCATAGCACCCGTGGGAGACGCTCCTCAATCAAGTTCCTTTTATAGGACGGCTCAGAATAAAGTGACATCATTTAGTGCAAAATAGGTGAGAGCTCATTATAGTACATATTACTCTGGTCCTACATTAACACTTCTCTACTACCCTCAAGTTATACATACTAGGGTTGTACCAGTACTAGTATATATACTAATGAATCATATTCCATACTATACCACCTGTAAAAAGTACCGCTGTGTGTGTATATATATATGTATATATATATATACTGTAGATATGTGTGCATATTTATGTATGTATGTAAAAACCCGCCCAGATGTTTCACCTCCTCTCTGTAGTTCATGTCATTGTTGTCACGGATGAGGCCCACTACTGTCGTGTCGTCTGCATACTTCACAATGTGGTTAGTAGTGGACCTGGCGCAGCAGTCATGGGTCATCAACGTGAACAGCAGCGGACTCACGACGCAGCCCTGGGGGGAGCCGGTGCTCAGGGAGATGGCACTGGAGGTGTTGTTGCCCACTCTCACAGATTGGGGTCTGTCTGTGAGGAAGTCAAGCAGCCAGTTGCAAAGGGGGTTACTGAATCCAAGGGGGGCCAGTTTGCTCACCAAGTGCTGCTGGATGATGGTGTTGAATGCTGAGCTGAAGTCCAGGAACAACATCCGCACGTGTGTGTCCTTTCCTTCCAGATGTTCTAAGCTCAGGTGGAATGCAGAGGAGATGGCGTCCTCTGTGGAGCGGTTAGGGCGATAAGCAAACTGGTATGGGTCGAATGTGGGGGGAAGTCTGGAGACAATATATTCCTTTACCAGCCTCTCGAAGCACTTCATTATGATGGGGGTGAGTGCAACGGGGCGGTAATCATTGAGGGAGGAGATTGTGGGTTTTTAGGCACTGGAATGATTGTGGCCGTCTTAAAAATTGATGGTACCACAGCCTGGGTCAGCGAGATGTTGAAGATGTCTGTGAGAACCCCAGCCAGCTGGTCTGCACATCCCTTAAGCACCTTGCCCGGAATGTCATCAGGTCCCGGTCCTTTCCGGGGGTTCACTCTCCTCAGGGTTTTCTGGACATCCGCTATATCCAGGTTGAGCGGCTGCTCATCAGGGCGAGGGATGGATTTTCTCGCCGGAGTGATGTTAAGTGCCTCAAACCTTGCAAAGTAGTTGTTAAGGTCATCTAGGAAGCTGATACTGTTGTCACAGGGACAGGGGGCAGCTTTATAGTCTGTGATGACCTGTATGCCCTGCCACATTCGTCTAGGTTTGTGGGGTTCTTGAATAATCCTGCACTTTCTGACTGTGAGCACGCTTTGCAACCTTAATGGTACGGTTCAGGTTAGCTATGGCTGATTTTAATGCCACCATGTCGCCAGACTTGAAAGCCTTGTTCCGAGCCTTCAGCATTGCACGTACCTCACTGTTCATCCAGGGTTTCTCGTTGGCCCGTGTGGGGATGTTCTTGATCACACTGACATCCTCCATGCACTTTTGAATGTATGCGGACACAGACTCTGCATACTCCTCCACACGTGTGGGGATTTTCGGTGGCGGCTGCTTTGAACATGTCCCAGTCTGTGATTTCGAAGCAGTCTTGTAATGCTGACATTGCTCCCTCTGGCCAGGTCCTCACCTGCTTCACTGTAGCTTGCTTCCTGATCAGCAGGGGCTTGTATGCAGGAATTAGCATCACAGATAGATGGTCTGAGGAGCCGAGGTGGGGGTGTGGTGCAGCTTTATACGCCTGTTTAATATTACTATAAACCAAGTCCAGCTTGCTTCCACCCCTGGTTGCAAAATTCACATATTGATGGAAATGAGGGAAAACTGTTTTCATGTTAGCTTGATTAAAATCCCCTGCCACGATGAAAACTTCCTCTGGATGTGTAGTTTGCAGTTCATTGATGGAGCAGTACAAAGCATTCAAAGCTTCTTTCGTGTTAGCACTGGGGGGAATGTACACTGCTGTGAAGATCATAGCACTGAATTCCCTGCTGGGTAAATAAAATGGCCGCATTTTATAGGTAAGCATGCATTTATAAGTTATTAAACTATCACTCCATGCTTGATGGAAGACCTCAAGTTTAGTCGTGCGCCATTTGCGTTCCAGCTTTCTACATGATAATTTATGAGCTCTAGTTTCTTCTGTAAACCATAGGGTACGCCTTTTAGGGGCCCTTTTTAGCTTTAGCGGTGCTATACTATCAATGGTTTCGCGCAGGGCGTCATCAGAGTTGTTAGTGAGGTTATCAATAGAGCCCACATAATTTGGGAATGGCGCCATTACCGAAGGCAGTAGGCCAAAAGAGTCATCGTTGTGGCAGCAGTAATGTTGCGGCTGCTATAGCAGTTATTATTATTATTAGCTTGTTGACAATGAGTCAGAACTTCAAATTTTATAAGGTAATGATCGGACATTACTTATTACCATATAAATATACATGTACACATACATACATACATACATACATGTATACATACATAATTGTATACATACATACATGTAGACATACATTTACATACATACATGTATACATACATACATGTATACATACATACAAGTATATATGTGTGTGTGTGTGTGTGTGTGTGTGTGTGTGTGTGTGTGTGTGTGTGTGTGTGTGTGTGTGTGTGTGTGTGTGTGCAGCCTAAAGCTGTGAAAGTGGCCCCCAGCTGATAAAAAGTGTTCTTTGCTTTCTCCATCAGCCTCCAGAGGAGATTTACTCTGCGGGCGACTCCATTGTCATCAAGTTCCGCTCGGACGACACAATCAACAAGAAAGGATTCCACGTGCGCTACACCAGCACCAAGTTCCAGGACACCCTGCACTCACGCAAGTGACGAGTGGGGGCCGCAAGGGGCCGTGCGGGGCAAAGGGGCGCCCGGAGGGGCCCCAAGGGGAGGCTCCAGCCTAACGCTCGGAAACCTTCGGCCACCACCGATCAGACACGACAGAACAGAAGCAAGACCACCACCACCAAGCGCACCTCTAGCGCCCCCCGCAGACTGTGAGGAGTAAAGCCATTCTGCTTGTTTTTACCTTTTTATGGTTGGGTTGGGGCGGGGGGTGAAGGTCCACCTTTGGCGGACAGCGGGGAGGGGAGGGGGGGATTATTGACCAACCCCCTCCAGATAATTCTTTAGTTTTTTTGGTTTTTGGTGTTGTTTTTTTCCAAGGTGCCAGCTGAAGCGCGGCACCACCCAGTGGATTCTCAGGACCTGCAGGAAGGATGCTCCACGCCAAACCTTGGCATCCGCCGTCAGCAGGAAGAGGAGGATTGTGGGAAGGCATCCCACGCTGCTCCCTCGTCCCTCCTCGTCGTCCTTGGATGAGAAGGACTCGACAGGACTTGTTCTGTCAGTTTGCATGTGATCCAGAGAAGACGTGACAACACCAGCATTTGTATTGTTAGCATAACTAAGGAAGCAGTTATCTTATTAAAGGACTAATAAATGAAATGTGCTCCAATGGTCTTCTGGTTGCTAATTGCTTGCAGGATGACTATTACTGTACCTCCTCCATGTGTGTGTGTGTGTGTGTGTGCGTGTGCGTGTGTGTGTGTGTATGTGTGTGTGTGTGTGTGTGTGCGTGTGTGTGTGTGTGTGATCTTTCAAAAGGGAACATGTGCTTTGCTCGAACCAGTTAGCACTTTACAGTGAATTGTTCCAAAATCATTAGCTTCTATGGATTTTTGTGAAGTGCAATGCCAGTTCACTTATTTTTAAATGCATTTTGTCTCCTATTCTAAATTCCATTGTTTTATTTTTTAATTTTGCTTCATTTAGTTCCTCAGGCATACTTGAACATTGTGTGTGCCCTGTAACTTGGGGTAATAAAGATATGACTCATGTGTCTGTGTTGTACACTTCTGATGTGATATCATTCCACTCCAGCCAATACAATATATGTATGTATGATTGTATACATGTATGTATATATATACATAAAGATGTATAATTGTATACTTATATATATATATATATATATATGTGTGTGTGTGTAAATGCATAGGTGTATATGCATATGTGTATACAAGTATGTAAACATGTATATATACATATATGTATGTATACATATAAGTACGTATGTACTGTATGTGTACATGTATGTATGTATATATGTGTGTATGAGTATATATATACATACATACATGCATACATAATGTATGTATACATGTATGTATGCATGCATACATGTTTGTATGCATGCATGTATGTATACATGTATGTATGTACTGTATGTATACATATATGTATACATGTTTGTATACATGCATTTATATATGTAAGTAGTATGTACTGTATGTATCCATGTATGTATGCATGTATACAAGTATGTATATATACATACATGTATGTATGTATACATGTATGTATGTATGATTACATGTATGTATGTATACATGTATGTATGTATCCAAGTATGTATGTTTACATGTATGTACAGTATGTATACATACATACATACATGTATGTATACCGATATGTATGTTCATATACATGGATGTATGTTCATATACATGAATGTATACATGTATGTATGTACTGTAATTATACATGTATACATGTTTGTATGCATGTATACATGTTTGTATACCTGTAAGTAGTATGTACTGTATGTATGCATGTGTTATATGCATGTATGTATATATACATGTATGTTTGATAAATAAATGATAAATGGGTTATACTTGTATAGCGCTTTTCTACCTTCAAGGTACTCAAAGCGCTTTGACAGTATTACCACATTCACCCATTCACACACTGATGGCGGGAGCTGCCATGCAAGGCGCTAACCAGCAGCCATCAGGAGCAAGGGGTGAAGTGTCTTGCCCAAGGACACAACGGACGTGACTAGGATGGTAGAAGGTGGGGATTGAACCCCAGTAACCAGCAACACTCCGATTGCTGGCACGGCCACTCTACCAACTTCGCCACGCTGTATGTATGCATGTATACATGTATGCATACATGTGTGTATGTATGTTTACACGCATGTATGTATGTATGTATGTATATATGTATACATGTTTGCATGCATGTATGTATGCATGTATCAGTGACGTGCGGTGAGGTTGATGGCTGGTGAGGCACTGACTTCATCACAGTCAGATTTACAAACATATGAACCCTAAAGAGTATCTTATTCACCATTTGATTGGCAGCAGTTAACGGGTTATGTTTAAAAGCTCATACCAGCATTCTTCCCTGCTTGGCACTCAGCATCAAGGGTTGGAATTGGGGGTTAGATCACCAAAAAATGATCTGCTCCCCTCATCTCCCAGTGGGTGAGCAAGGGAATGGGTCAAATGCAGAGGACACATTTCACCACACCTAGTGTGTGTGTGACAATCATTGCTACTTTAACTTTAACTTTACACATACAAACTGTAGCACACAAAAAAGCACATTTAATTAAAAAAACGTTATTATGGTTTTACCTTTACTTATAAATGAAGTCCATGCGCCGCTCCTTCTGAACAAAAGCATCGATAACTTGTTTATAGAAGTCTTCCTTATCTTTCTTCAGTTTTGAAAGTCACTCTGTCTCGATGGAGATCTTCCTTTAATTATTATCTCCTGCTTCGATTGAAAGTCCAGTTTAGAAAACTGTTTTATTTTAGATATGTAATCCTCCATGTTAAAAGTCCAGGTGAGAGGATAAATAAACGATCGCTAACTGTTGCTGCTTGTTGTCACTTATTCTGCAGCCGAGTAGTCTCAAAAATGATCGATGGGATCACTAGCACCCTCTACCACCATGAGGCGGGATTACTGCGAGCCTCAGCCAGTGCGTCTTTGCATCCGTTTTATGATTGTATGTATGTATGTACACATATATGTATGTTTACATGTATGTATGTATGTAAATACATACAAAACGTTTCCATATGAGTTTGGAAATTGTGTTAGATGTAAATATAAACAGAATACAATGATTTGCAAATCCTTTTCAACCCATATTCAATTGAATGCACTACAAAGACAAGATATTTGATGTTCAAACTCATAAACTATTTTTTTTTTCAAATAATAATTAACTTAGAATTTCATGGCTGCAACACGTGCCAAAGTAGTTGGGAAAGGGCATGTTCACCACTGTGTTACATGGCCTTTCCTTTTAACAACACTCAGTAAACGTTTGGGAACTGAGGAGACACATTTTTTAAGCTTCTCAGGTGGAATTCTTTCCCATTCTTGCTTGATGTACAGCTTAAGTTGTTCAACAGTCCGGGGGTCTTCGTTGTGGTATTTTAGGCTTCATAATGCACCACAAATTTTCAATGGGAGACAGGTCTGAACTACAGTTAGGCCAGTCTAGTACCCGCACTCTTTTACTATGAAGCCACGTTGATGTAACACATGGCTTGGCATTGTCTTGCTGAAATAAGCAGGGGCGTCCATGGTAACGTTGCTTGGATGGCAACATATGTTGCTCCAAAACCTGTATGGACCTTTCAGCATTAATGGCGCCTTCACAGATGTGTAAGTTACCCATGTCTTGGGCACTAATACACCCCCATACCATCACACATGCTGGCTTTTCAACTTTGCGCCTATAACAATCCGGATGGTTCTTTTCCTCTTTAGTCGGGAGGACACGACGTCCACAGTTTCCAAAAACAATTTGAAATGTGGACTCGTCAGACCACAGAACACTTTTCCACTTTGTATCAGTCCATCTTAGATGAGCTCAGGCCCAGCGAAGCCGACGGCGTTTCTGGGTGTTGTTGATAAACGGTTTTCGCCTTGCATAGGAGAGTTTTAACTTGCACTTACAGATGTAGCGACCAACTGTAGTTACTGACAGTGGGTTTCTGAAGTGTTCCTGAGCCCATGTGCTGATATCCTTTACACACTGATGTTGCTTGTTGATGCAGTACAGTCTGAGGGATCAAAGGTCACGGGCTTAGCTGCTTACGTGCAGTGATTTCTCCAGATTCTCTGAACCCTTTGATGATATTACGGATTGTAGATGGTGAAATCTCTAAATTCCTTGCAATAGCTGGTTGAGAAAGGTTTTTCTTAAACTGTTCTTTGCTCACGCATTTGTTGACAAAGTGGTGACCCTTGCCCCATCCTTGTTTGTGAATGACTGAGCATTTCATGGAATCTACTTTTATACCTAATCATGGCACCCACCTGTTCCCAATTAGACTGCACACCTGTGGGATGTTCCAAATAAGTGTTTGATGAGCATTCCTCAACTTTATCAGTATTTATTGCCACCTTTCCCAACTTCTTTGTCACGTGTTGCTGGCATCAAATTCTAAAGTTAATGATTATTTGCAACGAAAAAAAAAAGTTTATCAGTTTGAACATCAAATATGTTGTCTTTGTAGCATATTCAACTGAATATGGGTTGAAAATGATTGGCAAATCATTGTATTCCGTTTATATTTACATCTAACACAATTTCCCAACTCATATGGAAACGGGGTTTGACCATACATCCAAACATGTATGTATCAATCCAAGTATGCATGTATGTTTACTTGTGTGTATGTATGTATGTATGTATGTATGTATACATACATGTATGGATGTATGTACAGTATATATGTATGTATTCTTACATACATGTATACATACATACATGTATGTATGTATTTATGTGGACATGTATGTATGTTTGTATGTATGTATATATGTAAATATGTAAACATGTATATGTTTACATACATACATACATACATACATGTATACATACATACTTACATACATGTATGTACATATACATAAATGTATGTACATATGCATACATGTATGTACATGTATACATACTTGTGCATACATGTATACATGTATGTATGTATGTATGTATGTACTGTATGTATACATGTATGTATATATGTATACATGTTTGTATGCATGTATACATGTATGCATGTAAGTAGTATGTATACATGTATGTCTACATGTGTGTGTGTGCATGTATGTGTGTATGCATGTATACATGTATGCATGTATGTATACATGTATGTATGTATGTATGTATACATGTGTGTATGCATGTTTACATGTATGTATGAATGTATACATGTATGTATGTATGTATTATTATTGTATGTATGTTTACATGTATATATACATGCATGTAATCATGTATGTATGTATGCATACATGTTTGTATAGGTACATACATGTATGTCTGTATGTAAGTATGTACAGTATGTATACATGTATGTATACATACATGTATACATACACCCATACATGTATGTATACACACATACATACATGTATGTATCCAAATATGTATGTATGTTTACATGTATGTATGTATACATATATGTATGTATGTATGTATGTATACACACATACATGTACACATTAACACTTTTATACATGTACATACATGTATGTACATGTATACATACTTGTACATACTTCTTTGTATGTATACATGTATGTATGTATGTATGTATGTATGTATTTATCCATGGATGTATGTATATATGTATACATGTATATACCAGTGATGTGCAGTCACTAGAGGCATCATGGAAAGAAAAAAAATGTAAAAAGAAAAAAAATTAATTAAATTGTTAAATGTATCCAGTGATTATACTATAAAGTTATTTTCCATTTAACTTCACCAGTTTTAGATTATTTTTATTCAAAATCGCTGAATTTTCACATTTGCCATTCAAATACTGAGAAGAGACGGTGCGGTGATCAGCAGCCAGTTGAGGCACGTCACTCAGTGCCTCAACATGGACGGACTCGGCTAACTGCTGGCCTGCTGTGCAGTGAGACCGTATTGCTATATGAACTATATTATACATTTCCATAGTTTAGTTAGCTGAGGTATATAATGTACAGTGTATTTTGTCAACAACTGTATGTGTGTAACGTATTTCTTGTGCTGAGCAATCATAAAACTGCTGCAAAGACGCACTGTGTGAGGCTCGCAGTAATCTCGCCTCCCGCCGTAGAATGCACCCCCTGACGGGAGTGTTGTATCAACTAAAGCCCACACTTAAACTTTCCACGTGCAAGATTGAATCTATTTTAAAAAGTTATTTAATAAGAAGCCAAAAAGTGCAAAAACAATAATGTTCGTGTTAGAGGAGTTGTGAATGACTGCAGGGCCACAACAATAGGTACACCTGCAGACTGCAGCACGGATTTCATATTTCATTCATTCACAACTCCTCCAACACGAACATTATTGTTTTTGCACTTTTTGGCTTCTTATTGAGCTGCTGCATTTTTTTGGTTGGGTTGTTTATTTCTTTTGAGTAACTTACTTCTACATTGCTAAAAGGGGAGGAATGTAATAGAGTGATCTATGTTTGTCTGTTGCCATCTCCTGGTTAATGTTGGCTCTAGCGTACTGTGGTTACTTTTTGGTTGGCCAACGATTTACGTGGTGTTGCGCACCTGACGTCAAGTGTGTTGAGTCTGTTCTGAAGTCTACAGTAAAGAGACGTACTTCATCACCTCGCCTGGTTATTGCCTCCAACCCAATATATTACATAAAGGTAAGACCATAATAACGTTTTTTTTAATTAAATGTGCTTTTTTGTGTGCTACAGTTTGTATGTGTAAAGTTAAAGTTAAGTTAAAGTACCAATTATTGTCACACACACTAGGTGTGGTGAAATTTGTCCTCTGCATTTGACCCATCCCCTTAATCACCCCCTGGGAGGTGAGGGGAGCAGTGGGCAGCAGCGGCGCCGCGCCCGGGAATCATTTTTGGTGATTTAACCCCCAATTCCAACCCTTGATGCTGAGTGCCAAGCAGGGAAGAATGCTGGTATGAGCTTTTAAACATAACCCGTTAACTGCTGCCAATCAAATGGTGAATAAGATACTCTTTAGGGTTCATATGTTTGTAAATCTGACTGTGATGAAGTCAGTGCCTCACCAGCCATGAACCTCACCGCACGTCACTGCTATATACATACATACTTACATGTTTACATACATACTTACATACATACACATATGTACATATACATACATGTATGTACATATGTACATACATGTATATAAATGTGTGAGTATATACATATATGTATATATACACATATATGCATAAATGCACATATATACATATATGTATGTATATATACACATACATGTATACACAAATACATGTATACATACATACACACATGTATATATACATATATGTATATATGCATATATGTGTATATGTATGTATGCATGTAAACATAAACTCCCCTGAAGAGCAGGGAAATCTTCGTAACAGACTTGTAGGGATGAAATAGCCTGTGTTTTTTCCTGACCTAACGTATACATATACACATACATACATATACATACATGTATTTACATATATATATATATATATATATATATATATATATATATATATATATATATATATATATATATATATATATATATATATATATATATATATATATATATATATATATATATATATGTAAATAGATATATATATATATATATATATATATGTCTCTCTCTTTTTGATGAAATAACATTAGAGGAACTATTACGGCGTGTAAGTGGGATAAAACAAACAACATGTTTACTTGACCCACTTCCTGGGAAACTTATCAAGGAGCTTTTTGTATTATTAGGTCCATCAGTGCTAAATATTATAAACTTATCACTTTCCTCTGGCACTGTTCCCCTAGCATTCAAGAAAGCGGTTATTCATCCTCTGCTCAAAAGACCTAACCTCGATCCTGACCTCATGGTAAACTACCGACCGGTGTCCCACCTTCCCTTTATTTCGAAAATCCTCGAAAAAATTGTCGCACAGCAGCTAAATGAACACTTAGTGTCTAACAATCTCTGTGAACCTTTTCAATCCGGTTTCAGGGCAAATCACTCTACGGAGACAGCCCTCGCAAAAATGACTAATGATCTACTGCTAACGATGGATTCTGATGCGTCATCTATGTTGCTGCTTCTTGATCTTAGCGCTGCTTTCGATACCGTCGATCATAATATTTTATTAGAGCGTATCAAAACACGTTTTGGTATGTCAGACTTAGCCTTGTCGTGGTTTAACTCTTATCTTACTGACAGGATGCAGTGCGTCTCCCATAATAATGTGACCTCGGACTATGTTTAGGTAACGTGCGGAGTTCCTCAGGGTTCGGTTCTAGGCCCTGCACTCTTTAGTAATTACATGCTGCCGCTAGGCGACATCATACGCAAATACGGTGTTAGCTTTCATTGCTATGCTGATGACACCCAACTCTACATGCCCCTAAAGCTGACCAACACGCCGGATTGTAGTCAGCTGGAGGCGTGTCTTAATGAAATTAAACAACTTCTTGCAACTCAACGCCAAGAAAACGGAAATGCTGATTATTGGTCCTGCTAAACACCTACATATATTTAATAATACCACCTTAACATTTGACAACCAAACAATTACACAAGGCGACTCAGTAAAGAATCTGGGTATTATCTTCGACCCAACTCTCTCGTTTGAGTCACACATTAAGAGTGTTACTAAAACGGCCTTCTTTCATCTCCGTAATATCCCTAAAATTCGTTCCATTTTATCCACTAGCGACGCTGAGATCATTATTCATGCGTTCGTTACGTCTCGTCTCAACTACTGTAACGTATTATTTTCGGGTCTCCCTATGTCTAGCATTAAAAGACTACAATTGGTACAAAATGCGGCTGCTAGACTTTTGACAAGAACAAGAAAGTTTGATCATATTACGCCTATACTGGCTCACCTGCACTGGCTTCCTGTGCACTTAAGATGTGACTTTAAGGTTTTACTACTTACGTATAAAATACTACACGGTCTAGCTCCGTCCTATCTTGTCGATTGCATTGTACTATATGTCCCGGCAAGAAATCTGCGTTCAAAGAACTCCGGCTTATTAGTGATTCCCAGAGCCCAAAAAAAGTCTGCGGGCTATAGAGCGTTTTCTATTGGGGCTCCAGTACTATGGAATGCCCTCCCGGTAACAATTAGAGATGCTACCTCAGTAGAAGCATTTAAGTCCCATCTTAAAACTCATTTGTATACTCTAGCCTTTAAATAGACCCCCCTTTTAGACCAGTTGATCTGCCGTTTCTTTTCTTTTCTCCTCTGCTCCCCTTTTCCTTGAGGGGGGGGGGCACAGGTCCGGTGGCCATGGATGAAGTGCTGGCTGTCCAGAGTCGGGACCCGGGGTGGACCGCTCGCCTGTGCATCGGCTGGGAACATCTCTGCGCTGCTGACCCGTCTCCGCTCGGGATGGTGTCCTGCTGGCCCCACTATGGACTGGACTCTTACTATTATGTTGGATCCACTATGGACTGGACTCTCACAATATTATGTCAGACCCACTCGACATCCATTGCATTCGGTCTCCCCTAGAGGGGGGGGGTTACCCACATATGCGGTCCTCTCCAAGGTTTCTCATAGTCATTCACATCGACGTCCCACTGGGGTGAATTTTTCCTTGCCCTTATGTGGGCTTTGTACCGAGGATGTCGTTGTGGCTTGTGCAGCCCTTTGAGACACTTGTGATTTAGGGCTATATAAATAAACATTGATTGATTGATTGATTGATATTTTTATACTTATATATATATATATATATATATAGACATATACATATATATATATATATATATATATATATATATATATATATATATATATATATACACACACACACACACACACATTAGGGCTGTATAAAATTACCATTAGAGTTTGTGGGGTAATCCTGCTATTTATTCAGATGGCACATATCTGTATTAGTGCAGCATCAATACAGTTATTGAGTGTGACATACACTCACTGAAGTATCAGCAGTGTACAGCAAACATGTTGGACGTCATGAAGTAAAAATCTTGTTGTACGTAAAGATGTACCATTTTGTACCATCTTCATTGTTTGCCAGGGGGAAAAGTAACTAAAAACAAACTGAAAAGTAGATTCTAAATGATCCTTAGTTGTTTGTGTTAAATAGTTGAATGCCGTTTTTTTGTGTCTTTTCATTTCTTAGCTAGCTGACTACTTCCTGGTTCATAATCAAGAATGTTTGCATCCTTCCACAGCACACCTACAAAGAAATGAGTGGAAAGTCATGTTTGTGTTTGTGAGACAGGCCAATAGTGTAGGAAATATTGTCCTTGCATTGTGAAAAAAGAGAAAGTGTATTTTTATTAAGTGTAATTGTTGTGATGGTGCAAAGAAAAGATCCAAGATAATACATCATCACCACACCCCTACCTGCCCCCCGGCCCACCACAGAGCTCCCCCCGCGGCCGCGGCAGTCATAACGGCGAGGGCGGCCTTCAGCACGCCGCAGGGGGTCCTGCGGAAAGCGGCGGGGGCGGCGCTGGCCAACATGGCCACGGTGACGGTGAGGGTGAAGAAGATGGAGACGGCGGTGTTGATGGCCACGATCTGGCCGAACTTGGCGAAAGGCACGATGACGCAGAAGAAAAGCGGGACCGTGGAGATCACCGTGGTAACGGCGCTGGACACTATAGCAACGCCCACATGGTTGACTGCCTCTACGCTGCGGCTCTGCCTCGCCGCCGCCGGATCCTGCCAACAAAGCGCTGATTAATATTGTCTTTGTTTGACACCACAACATTTGCAGGAACATTTGACATCTTTTCTACTCTTATATTACATCTAAAACATTTATTATTATCACACATTATCATATTACAACATATTGTATTATTATAACACATTATAATATCACAACATATTATATTATTATATCATATTATAATATCACAACATATAAAATATAAGATAAGCTACAGCACCCCCCCCCACCACCTTGAAAGGGACAAGCGGTAGAAAATGGATGGATGGATGGATAATAACAAAATAACATAACATTTCATAACATAGCGAGCAGTCACTCACGCCGTGAGTGACTGCTCGCTGACTGCTCGCTGTTGCTGTTGCGAAAAAGCTAAGTATCGTTCTATCTGTGAGCTTTTAATTGTTTTACAGCTTTCTTTACTACTTCCCAAACATACTTAGTAGTCCTATTTAACTTGCAAACGACCCGATCTCTGTCTCAGCACCCCTCCCTCAGCTAGCTAGCTGCTAAGCTAACGAAGCTAACGCGGAGAAGGCGGCGCCGGTCTGAAGGAATCTACTTCCGCACACCGCGACCACTTCCCTGAAGACAGCAGGAACTTCACTCGGTGACAGAAAATACCGTGAGTATGGATCCCTGCGCTTCGTGCACCGTTCTCATGGATAGGCTGGCTCTGCTAGAGGGCCGTGTCCGCCAGTTAGAGCAGAGTAATCTCATCTGCTAGCGTTAGCTGTAACGAGCTAACTAGCCCAGCTTGTAGCAGCCCTAAGCGGCCTATAAGCAACAGTGAACTGGTTGAGACGCATAATAGATTTAGCCCTTTAGCTAGTCCTACACCCCAGTCTACCGGGCACTACACCTTAGTCATAGGGGACTCCATCACCCGAAACATAAAGCTTAGCAAACCAGCCACAATTAAGTGTATTCCCGGGGCCAGAGCACCTGACATTGAATCTAATCTTAGGGAGCTAACTCGCAACAGGCCTAGTAAACACGTACGACAGGCTAATCACACCACTAGGTATGCGAACATAGTTGTACACAAGGTTGGGAGCTTGGAATTGTCCAAAATGTTTTGGTATCCTGGAGCATTCAAAGTTCCTTTCACTAGAACTAAGGGGCAAAGCCCAACTCCTGAAAACGACCCCACACCATAATCCCTCCTCCACCAAATTTCACACTCAGCACAATACAGTCCGAAATGTAGCGTTCTCCTGGCAACCTCCAAACCCAGACTGGTCCATCAGATTGCCAGATGGAAAAGCGTGATTCATCACTCCAGAGAAGGCGTCTCCACTGCTCTAGAGTCCAGTGGCGACGTGCTTTACACCACTGCATCCCACGCTTCGCATTGGACTTGGTGATGTATGGCTTAGATGCAGCTGCTCGGCCAGCTCTGTAGCAACTGACTGTGCAGAAAGTCTTTGCACTATGCTGACCTCTCTGTCAGTTTACGTGGCCTACCCCTTGGTGGCTGACTTGCTGTTGTTCCCAAACTCTTCACTTTTCCTATAATAAAGCCAACAGTTGATTTTGGAATATTTAGGAGCGAGGAAATTTCAGGACTGGATTTGTTGCACAGGTGGCATCCCATGACAGTTCCACGCTGGAAATCACTGAGAGCGGCCCATTCTTTCACAAATGTTTGTAGAAACAGACTCCATGCCTAAGTGCTTAATTTTATACACCTCTGGCCGGGCCAAGTGATAAGGACACCTGATTCTCATCATTTGGATGGGTGGCCAAATACTTTTGGCAATATTGTGTATCATATTATTATAACATATTATATAATATCACAACATATTATAATGTAACATATTATAGTATTATAACATATCATATTATTATAACAGTTATAATAATATACAATTATAACATTAATAACATACATTATAACATAATAACATATTATATTATAACATAATAACACATTATATTATAACATATTATAATACAACATTCTGATACAACATATAAAATACAACATATATATTATAACATTATATTATTATAACATATTATTATATATTATCATTTATAACACAACATTATAACAGAAAATAATATTATTACTTAATATTAATATTATTAATAACATACTGTAATATTATTACATATTATAATATGACATATTGTAATATCATAACATATTATAACATACAACATATATTTTATAACATTGTTATTATAACATATAATATTATTACATATTATAATTTCATAACATATAATATAACATATTATGACATCATTAATTATTATCATTTTGTAACATATCATAATATTATAATATGTGATATCATTACATATATTTTGCGTTGAAAAATGTTAGTGTAAAGGAAGTTGCAAACACCTTTAACTAAAAATGCAATGAATGGGGATTATAAATACACATTTGAAAATTATCTGTTTAAGGTACACTGATGAAAGATTAAATAAAACCTCTCTATCTGAGATTAATTGTGATTAGTTATGAGTTAATATGTGAAGTGAATTTGTGAATTATATTGAATCGCAATAAAAATGCACACATGAAAAAGATTTAAGGTACACTGATTAAAGATTTTTTTTTAAATGGTCTCTATCTATAGTAATTTATTAGGAGTTAACTATGGACAAATAAGATTTAATCTCCATAAATATACACAGTTGAAAAAGATTTACACACTTGAAAATTATTTAAAATACACACATTAAAGATAAAGAACCCTCTAACTGCGACTAATCGTGATTAATTATGAGTTAATATGGAAAATACAATTAATCGCGATATACACACATTTAAAAAAAATAAGTTTAAAGTACACTGATTAAAGATCGAAAATGTCTCCTTGTTGGCAACTAATCATGATTAATTATTAGTTATTTACGGAAAAATGTAACTAATAGCGATGAATATATACACAATTGAGAAAGGTCTGTCTGAGGTACACTGATTAAAGATGAAAAAATGTCTCTCTATCAGCAATTAATCGTGATTATGATATAAACACAGAAAAATACAATTAATCGCCATTAATATTCACACAAAATTATCTGTTCAAAGTATACCTCATAAAATATTTAAAAAAACTATAATCTGCAATTAATCATGATTTATTAAGAGTTAACCACGAAAAATGCAATTAATCACGATAAAAATACACACTTGTAAATGATCTGTTTAAGGTACACTTATTAAAAAGATAAAAAACCTACCATCTGTGATTAATCGTGGTTTATAATGAGTTAACTCTGGAAAAATGCAATTAATCGCGATAAAATATATTCTACAAGAAGATATGTCAAAGGTACACTGATCACCTCCCAGGGGGTGATCAAGGGTGATGGGTCAAATGCAGAGAATCATTTCGCCACACCTAGTGTGTGTGTGACAATCATTGGTACTTTAACTTTAACTTTAAAGATGAAAACCTAACATCTGCGATTAATCGTGATTTATTATGAGTTAACATGGAAACATGCAATTAATCGTGATTGAATATACACACTTGAAAATGATGCAAATAATCTCAATAATATACACTTTTGAAAAAAATATGTCAAAGGTACACTGATTAAAAATTTAAAAAAATGTTTCTCCATCTGTGATTAATCGTAATTTAGTAAGAGTTAACATGGAAAAATGCAATTAATAGCGATTAAATATACACACTTGAAAATTATCTGCCGAAGGTACACTGATAAAAGATAAAAATCTTGTCTCTACCAATGATTAATTGGGATTTATTATGAGTTTACTACAGAAAAATGCAAATAATCGCGATAATATACACTTTTGAAAGAATTATGTCAAAGGTACACTGATTAAAAAACAAAAAAACTTGTCTCTATCTGTGATTAATCGTGATTTATTAAGAGTTAACATGGAAACATGCAATTAATTGTGATTAAATATACACACTTGAAAATGATCTGTGTAAGGTACACTGATTAAAGATAAAAAAAATTCCCTATCATCTGCGATTAATCACGATTTATGACGTGTTACCTACAGAAAATTGCAATTCATCTCGAAAAAAAACCACACTTGAAAAATATCTGTGGAAGGAACACTGATTAAAAGATAGAATCTTGTCTCTACCTATGATTAATTGTGATTTATTTTTAGCTAACAAAGGAAATATGCAATTACATTAATCAGGATTAAATATTCACACTTGAAAATGATCTGTTTGAGGTACACTGAATAAAAGATAAAAACCTAATATCTGCGATTAATCGTGATTTATTATGAGTTAAACATAGAAAAATGAAAATAATCGCGGTAATATACACTTTTGAAAAAAACATGTCAAAGGTACACTGATTAAAAATAAAAATAAATTTGATCTGTGATTAATCGTGGTTTATTAAGAGCTATCATTGAAAAATGCAATTAATCGCGATTAAATATACACACTTGAAAAAGATCTGTCGAAGGTACACTGATTAAAAGATAAAAATCTTGTCTCTACTTACGATTAATTGTGATTTATTTTGAGCTAACAAGGAAAGATGCAATTAAACATTCACACTTGAAAATTATGTGTTTGATATACACCGAATAAAAGATAAAAACCTAACATCTGCGATTATTCGTGATTTATTATGCGTTAACCACAGACAAATGGAAATAATCGTGATAACATACACTTTTGAAAAGAATATGTCAAAAGTACACCGATTAAAAAACAACAACCTTCTATCTGTGAACAATTGTGATTTATTAAGAGCTATCATTGAAAAATGCAATTGATCGCGATTAAATATACACACTTGAAAAAGATCTGTCGAATTTACACTGATTAAAAGATAAAAATCTTGTCTCTACCTATGATTAATTGTGATTTATTTTGAGCTAACAAGGAAATATGCAATTAAACATTCACACTTGAAAATGATCTGTTTGAGGTACACTGAATAAAAGATAAAAACCTAACATCTGCGATTAGTCATGATTTATTATGAGTTAACCACAGAAAAATGTCAATAATTGCGGTAATATACACTTTTGAAAAAAATATGTCAAAGGTACACTGATTAAAAATAAAAATAAACTTATATCTGTGATTAATTGTGATTTCTTAAAAGCTATCATTGAAAAATGCAATTAATCGCGATTAAATATACACACTTGAGAATGATCTGTCGAAGATTAAAAGATAAAAATCTTTATGTCTACATACCGCCCAGCGTGGACGTGCATGACGCTCAGCGCACGCTTGCAGGCCAGATCTTACATGTGAAACGGTCTTTTCCGGACTCTCTTGTTATCGTACTTGGTGACTTTAACAAGGGACATTTGAGCCAGGAATTACCCAAGTATAGGCAGTTTATTAAATGCCCGACTAGAGAAGAGAACACTTTGGATCACTGTTACACTACAAGTAAGGCATACCATGAGTCCCGCGCGCTGCACTCGGACTATCAGATCACGTGATGGTGCACTTAATCCCTTCATACAGACAGAGACTGAAACTGGTTAAACCTGTTATGAGGACCGTTAAGTGTTTCACCGCCGAGGCTGTGGAGGAGCTGCGCGCATGTTTGGAGACGACAGACTGGGAGGCAATTGGAGCGGCCACGGACAATCTGGACGAGTATACGGACACTGTGACCTCATACATTCAGTTCATTGAGGTGCGCATCATTCCAATGCGCACCAGGGCTTGTTATAACAACGACAGGCCCTGGTTCACACCCTAGCTCCGACAGCTGCGCAAGAAAAAGGGCACTGCGTGGAGGAGCGGGGACCGGAGTACCTACAGAGAAGCGAAGTACCACTTCAACAGGGAAGTGGAGAAAGCTAAATCTGTGTACTCTAACCGTCTACAGGAAAAGTTCAGATCCAATGACTCTGCAGCCATGTGGAGAGGATTAAGGGCCCTTACGAACTATAAGCCCAAAGTCCCCCAGGCCCTGAATGACCGGACTCTCGCTCAGGATCTCCGCACACATTACTGTCGTCACGAACGGCCTTCAACTCCCCCCCACCAACTCCAGCACTACATTAAAGGACTTAAAGGACTCCAAGGACATTTAAGGACTCCAAGAACATCACAGGACTTCATCAAAGGCCCTCTCCATCCGAGAGGAGGATGTACGCCGGCAGTTCTTGAAGCTGAACACGCGGAAGGCCCCCAGGCCAGATGTTGTCTCCCCCTCCACCTTGAGACACTGTGCGGATCAGCTGGCTCCTGTCTTCACTGACATGTTTAACACCTCTCTGGAGCTATGCCGCGTGCCGTCCTGTTTCAAGACCTCCACCATCGTCCCTGTCCCCAAGAAAGCACGGATCACAGGACTTCATGACTACAGGCCGGTGGCGCTGACGTCTGTGGTCATGAAGTCCTTTGAGCGCTTGGTCCTGCCCCACCTCAAGGACATCACCGCCACCTCCTGGACCCACTGCAGTTCGCTTACAGAGCCAACAGGTCTGTGGATGATGCAGTGAACCTGGCCCTCCACTTCATCCTGGAGCATCTGGACTCCCCAGGAACCTATGCCAGGATCCTATTTGTGGACTTTAGCTCTGCCTTCAACACCATCCTCCCTGGACTGCTACGAGACAAGCTTTACCAGCTCAGCGTGCCCGACTCCCTCTGCAGTTGGATCAATGACTTCCTGACGGACAGAAGACAGCACGTGCGACTGGGGAAGATTGTCTCGGACAGTCGAACCACGAACACTGGTACTCCTCAGGGCTGTGTACTTTCCCCCTGACTCTTCTCCCTGTACACAAACTGCTGCACCTCCAGTCACCTGTCGGTAAAGCTGCTCAAGTTTGCGGACGACACTACTCTCATTGGGCTCATCTCGGATGGCGACGAGGCCGCCTACAGGAGAGAGGTGGACCGGCTGGCGTCCTGGTGCAGACTCAACAACCTGTAGCTGAACGCCCAGAAAACAGTGGAGATGATCTTGGCCTTCAGGAAAGTCAAAGCCCCACCATCCCCCCCTCACCCTGATTGACTCTCCCACCCCCGTCTCCATTGTGGACTCCATCCGTTTCTTGGGCACCATCATCACCCAGGACCTCAAGTGGGAGCCGACCATCAGCTCCCTCATCAAGAAGGCCCAGCAGAGGATGTACTTCCTGCGGAAGCTGAAAAAACTGAAGGTGCCGACCGAGATGCTGGTGCAGTTCTACTCAGCAATCATCAAGTCCATCCTCACCTCCTCCATCACTGTGTGGTTCCCCGGCGCCACAGTCCGGGACAAGCATCGACTGCAGCGCATGGTACGTGCTGCTGAGAAGGTGATTGGCTGCAAACTTCCACCTCTGCAGGACCTGTTCTCCTCCAGGACCAGGAGGCGTGTGGGTCAGATCACAGCTGACTCTTCTCACCCTGGACACAAACTATTCTCCCCTCTCCCCTCAGGCAGGAGACTACGGTCCATCCAGACCCACAACTCCCGCCACCTGAACAGTTTTTTTCCCCTCGGCCATCAGATACATGAACAATAACAATATCTGATAGCTCAGTTACAGCTCATGTTATTCTATTCTGTGTTATATGTGTTTTATGTTGCACGATTGCGCCAAGTAAAATTCCTAGTTTGTGAACCCGTTCTCAAACAATGGCAATAAAAACTCTTCTGATTCTGATTCTGATTCTGAAAGATGCAATGAAACATTCCCACTTGAAAATGATCTGTTTGAGGTACACTGAATAAAAGATAAAAACCTAACATTTGCAATTAATCGTGATTTATGATGAGTTAACCACAGAAAAATGCAAATAATGCTTACATACGTTTGGATTGGGGAATATAGTCCTTAAAGGAGAAAGACGTTAATGTCTCTTGTTTTCATGTTAGCATTTAAGCTAGCTAGTGGGAGCTTGCTTCTTCAGTAAATGAGCAGCCTCACAGAGTTGTTATCAATCACGGTTTTATGATCTTTTTCATACTAATTGTGAGAAGTTTGACAAAGATAGACTTACCGTGCCTCGAGTAGGGGGCGCTGCTTCCCCGGCCAGCATGTATCCCTCTACCAGGTGCAGGCAGTAGTCCACTGACGAGCCCACAAGGATGGAGAGAGAAATGGCCTCCACTGCTCCGAGCTCCCAGCCCAGCCAGTACATGAAGGCTCCCACCAGACAGACCACTCCTGCGCACAAGGACAAAAATGGTGGCCTGACCCTGGGCGCTGAAGGTGAACGTTACCTAGGATGGTGACAAGGACTGGAAGGAGGAGAAAAAGGTGCGCGGTGAAGAGAGAGACGGACGCCACACAGATGGCCAGAGAGAGCAGCAGACTCCAAAGGGCGCTCTCCACTCCTGCAAGAGAAAGGAGGTCTTGGGTGGTCTCATCTTCTCACGCACCACCTCTTCCACGCGTACCTAGGATCTCCATGAAGATCTGTTTCCAGTGCTCACAGGTCTGGAATCCTCGTCTTAGAGACGAGGACTGGGGCAGCGAGGACAGTTGGTCCTGGATGAAAGTCTCCCAACGGAGGAAGTCGGAATAAGTCCGGAAGGAGGATTTCCCCTTGTACGTTGTCTGGGTCGCAGGCCACAAAACGTCCAGTCAGCGTAAATATTTCCAGGCGGCGTCAAACATTTGTGCTGACTCACAGATTCGAATGCCATGGAGAGCCAGCGGACCTTGCCTGCGTGCATCCCTGCTGCGCCATGGGACAGCTGGCCTGGAAGGAGGTTGGGCTCCGGGAGAGAGTGACACTCCGGATGGAAAAGAGGCAGGACGGAGGCCAGTTTGTTGCCTAGCAAGTCAGTAGGAGTCAGTGGGAGTCAGTAAACTTTAGGGTGAAAAAAACTGGCAGCAGAATTTTCCCCAAAACATTACAGTGGTACCAATTTTTCATTTTCATTTATAGCGTGTTTCCATTTACAGCAGTATTTCTTCATTATTTTCTGTTACGCCCACCCAGGAAGAAGAAACCATTTCGATCAACCCCCCCGGTGCGACTTTAAATAGTATAATTTGTTTATAAAATTGCTGTAAGTACACCTCATTGTATCCTTATTGAAAACACAAGTAATATAAACCAACTGACAACAAATAACTTAATTAACATTGTGTTTCTCTGTAACAGAAAATATTTAAAGTGCATCAATTTGCCTGAAATAAAAAAAAAAAAAAAATCCTTAAACATTTTGCATTATAAACATTTTTTTTTAACGACTTGAACCATTTGATACTAAAAAATATAATTGAATAAATAGTAATAATACAATCCAAATGAACTCAGGAGCACAATACATAAAACACTTTAACCTACAAAACAAAAATTAATACAACAGTTTCAGCTGATTTTTTTTTTTTTTACATAAATCAAAATGAGGAAGTCAGGATTCAACAAGCACGTTTTGGAGTGCACAGCTTTTGGAAATGTTGTTTGAAGCATGATACTGATAAAGCATGTAAATACCCCCCAATGCGTCATTAAAGTTAAGACTTAAGTGTTTTATTGTTTTAACATTTTACTATCCTTGACTTGTTTTTACACTTGTATCCATCCATCCATTTTCTACCGCTTATTCCCTTCGGAATGATGACGACTGTCAGTGTGTACATTTGTCATGATGACGACTGTCAGTGTGTACATTTGTCATAATGACGACTGTCTGTGTGTACATTTGTCATGATGACCACTGTCAGTGTGTACATTTGTCATGATGACCACTGTCAGTGTGTACATTTGTCATGATGACGACTGTCTGTGTGTACATTTGTCATGACGACGACTGTCAGTGTGTACATTTGTCATGATGACGGCTGTCAGAGTGTACATTTGTCATGACGACGACTGTCAGTGTGTACATTTGTCATGACGACGGCTGTCAGAGTGTACATTTGTCATGACGACGACTGTCAGTGTGTACATTTGTCATGATGACGACTGTCAGCGTGTACATTTGTCATGATGACGACTGTCTGTGTGTACATTTGTCATGATGACGACTGTCAGCGTGTACATTTGTCATGATGACGACTGTCAGTGTGTACCATGTGAACGGGGCTGGTTGTCGCACTTATTATATTTGGCCACTAGAGGGCGCAGTCCTACAACCAATGTATAGAATGAGGGGAGCTCCCTCCAGTCTTCTTCAAACTACTATTGGTCGTCAGAACTTGAGGTCAGGGGGCAATTTTTGTTTTTCAGTTAAAATTGTAAATATTTAGCTCCGCAGTATTTTGTCTTTGAGTCTTTTATACATACAATTTTTTTATTGCATTATGTACTGAGTCGTAAAAATGTTAAAAATAAGTCATATATTATTAGTATTATTATTTATTATTTAAAGCTTAAATCTCTAGATCAACTTCAGGTCTTATATAGTAAAAATAAATAATACAAAAAATGTTTTGTGGCCTTTTTGTCAAAGAAAACCCTATTTCTTATGGCAAAAAACACAAAATATGCAATAATTTATTGTATTTGATGTGAAGTAATTGGAGCCTTAAATAGATCAATAAATCATAACACCATTGATTTTATTGTCTTATTTTTTGAGCGATGACAGTTAAAAAAACAAAAAACAAATTTTTGCCGATCCAAAAGGGACCCACTCGTATAGATCTGTTAAAAACTTATTTTTAACACTTTTATGTCGATTGTAAGTTTTTCTTCTTTTTTGTCTAAAAAAACATACTTTTTTTATATGACAAACAAACAAAATATGCAATATTTTCCCTCAAAATAATTCAAAGTGGGATATTTGATTGAGTCTTGAATATGTCAATAACTCTAACAACATTGATTTTGATTCATTATTATTTTTTGAGCAATGACAGCTTTAAAAAAGAAATATGTATTCTGTTTTTGCTACATTTCACCTCTTTAATTACACTTGTTTAAGGTTTTAAAAAAAAATGTAATGTATTTTTAGAAACTGCCGCAGGCCCTAAAAAATTAGCTGTGGGCCACATTCAGGAAAGCCCTGGATTACTATGATAGCACAACAACAAAACAAAATAAATACCACAAATAAAAGAGTTAAAAACTAAATACTGTGTAGTAACGGGCCAGTCTTTTGAAAGGAAAGGCTCCCTCAAAAGAGCCATTGATCCCATCTCTTCGACATTTCCTCTTAATAAAAACTGCTTCCTTCCTTCAATCCACACTTGTTCAACTTTACTAAGCACTATTGTCTTGATGTTGTTTACAACTATTTTAGTGGTTAGCTTAGTTATTAGCATGCCCGCTTCTGGCTTGCACTCGGCGTATAACATGTTTAGCTTCGTACTCTAAGGATAACGGTACTTGATAATGATACTTAAGATACTAAGAATTGCAGTTTATTTGCTGTAATGGAGGTGGTTATATATGTGAGTGTATATATATATATATATATATATATATATATATATATATATATATATATATATATATATATATATATATATATATATATTTTGGTACCGGTATCAAAATGTATTTCGACACTTTTCTAAATAAAGGGGACCACAAAAAAATGTCATTATTGTCTTTATTTTACCTAAAAATCTTATTGTACATGAAACACATGTTTATTATTGTAATTTAGTCCTTAAATAAAATAGTGAACATACTAGACAACTTGTCTTTTAGTAGTAAGTAAACAAACAAAGACCCCTAATTAGTCTGCTGATGTATGCAGTAACATATTGTGTCATTTATCTACCTATTATTTTGTCTACATTATGAGGGACAAACTGTGAAAATTGATTATTAATCTACTTGCTCATTTACTGTTAATATCTTTTTATTTTCTGTTTTAACATGTTCTATCTACACTTCTGTTAAAATGTAATAATCACTTATTCTTCTCTTCTTTGATACTTGACATTAGTTTTGGATGATACCATACATTTAGGTATCGATCCGATACCAAGTAGTTACAGGATCATACATTGGTCATATTCAAAGTCCTCATGTGTCCAGGGACATACTTACTGAGTTTATAAACATAATATAAATTTTAAAAAAAGGAAAAAAAATTTGGTGATGATATAAAATATCGATGTAATCATAGTAGTATCGACTAGATACGCTCTTGTACTTGGTATCATTACAGTGGATGTCAGGTGTAGATCCACCCGTGGCATTTGTTTACATTCAGGCGTGCTATCTTTTGTTAGCGGTGACGCCGGTGAACTCTTAATGTGTAGGGAAGCATGTTTAGCTATTCCTCGTCCTCCAGTGATAATGGTACATGTAAGAAACTTACTTTATTTGTCACCATGGAGGCCAGGGTTAGCTTCACCTTTATCTTTACTTTTTACACCAAATGCGTCCATTCTCCCTTTTCTGTCTACACACTGTGTCTGCTTGTAAGTACTCTGTGTGTGCGCGCTGCCGAACATGCTCCTCTGCTCGTAAAACCAGCAATGTTACGACGTGACGACGACGCGCCGTCATGCCCGTTACAAAAAATTTAATAAAATAAATATGGGGAACCGGTACTTTTCAAACCGAGTACCGTTTTTGATTCATTAGTATCGTGATACTATACTAGTACCGGTATACTGTACAACCCTTATATATATATATATATATATATATATATATATATATATATATATATATATATATATATATATATATATATATATATATATATATATATATATATATATATATATATATATATATATATATATATATATATATATATATATATATATATATATATATATACACACATGTATATATTTTGTACAAGACTAAGTGGAAACACAATAGAAGAGGTTGGTACCTGAAGGCAGACACTGTGCTCCCCCGGGCTTCACAAGTTGTTTATTTGCACTCACTGCCTTGCAAATTTTGCAAAGATTTCCCATCTCCTTGAAAATGTCAAAATCGGGATCCAATATGACGTTGCCCTGTTGGCGGACGTAACCATGGTTACCGGAGGAAGTCAAGAAAAGTTGACATTGTGTTGACGCTCACATTATCGCCAAGGACGTGATTGTCTCGGCGCTCCGTCCGATTCACCCCCAAGATGCCGAAGACTACAAAAACCATGGCGCCCGTGTCCACCAGGGGCCGCATGGCCGGGAGGCCACAGGCGCCGCCGCTGCACGGGTTGAAACCGGACGTCTTGGAGAGGGTGAGGGGTCGTGCGGTAGAACCTTCCCACAATGACACCACAGCACATGATAACAAGATGGCGGCGTGGGCGTGGTGATACCGACTCACCTCTGGGAAGTGGAGAATAAAAGCTTCCCCGTGTGGGTCCGTCAGGCATGCCACGGACGCCGCAGCCAGGCGGGCTGACGCACACTCGGGTGGGATGAGGCCTCAGTTTATGCTGTGCAAAGTGCAGCTTCCTGGGAGGAGAAAGTACATACACATTTTGCCTGAACTTAACTTCTCTCAGGATTTAAGACTACTTCTCAACCTGCTGCTCTGCTGCGGCGACGCCGCCACGAAAAAGGAAAAGTCGGGCATCCAGTTGTGGCGGCGGTCACATGATCGAGATGTCATCATCCAGCTGGGGTAAGGGTGGTAGTCGTGGGAAACGCACACGGTCATTCTTCGGGTATAGTTCTGCCATGACTGACTGAAGGCCTGCAGAGTGGAATATTATTGTCAGTATATCGGTACTAGTATAGTATCGCGGTACCAATGAATCAAAAACGGTACTATACTCTGTTTGAAAAGTCCCGCTTCCCGGGCATGACGGCACGTCGTCACATCGTGACATCGCTGGTTTTACGAGCAGAGGAGCATGTTCGGCAGCGCACACACACAGAGTACTTACAAGCTAGACACAGTGTGTAGACAGAAAAGGGAGAATGGACGCATTTTGGTGTTAAAAGTAAAGATAAAGGTGAAGTTATAACACTGAAACACCCTTAGGAAGAGGTGCTTTAAGACATGGCTAGCTAGCTAGCAGCTAACATCCATCTGCAGTACTTCTAAATCACTAATCCTGGCCTCCATGGCGACAAATAAAGTACGTTTTTTACAGGTACCATTATCACTGGAGGGCGAGGAATAGCTAAACATGCATACATTAGCTCACCGATTTCACCGCTAACAAAAGCTAGCGTTCCTTAATGTAAACAAATGCCATGGGTGGGTCTACACCTGACATTCACTGTAATGATATCAAGTACAATAGCGTATCTAGTCGATACTACTATGATTACATCGATATTTTTTATCATCACAAAATCTTATTTCCTTTTTTAAAAATTAATATTATGTTTATCCATCCATCCATTTTCTACCACTTATTCCCTTCGGGGTCGCGGGGGGCGCTGGAGCCTATCTCAGCTACACCCTGGACAAGTCGCCACCTCATAAAGTCAGTAAATACGTCCCTGGACACATGAGGACTTTGAATATGACCAATGTATGATCCTGTAACTACTTGGTATCGGATCCATACCTAAATGTGTGGTATCATACAAAACTAATGTAAAGTATCAAAGAAGAGAAGAATAAGTGATTATTACATTTTAACAGAAGTGTAGATAGAACATGTTAAAACAGAAAATAAGCAGACATTAACAGTAAATGAACAAGTGGATTAATAATAAATGTTTACAGTTTGTCCCTCATAATGTAGACAAAATAATAGGTAGATAAATGACACAATATGTTACTGCATACGTCAGCAGATTAATTAGGAGTCTTTGTTTGTTTACTTACTACTAAAAGACAAGTTGTCTAGTATGTTCACTATTTTATTTAAGGACTAAATTACAATAATAAACATATGTTTCATGTACACTAACATTTTTTATCCAAATAAAGACAATAGTGACATTTTTTTGTGGTCCCCTTTATTTAGAAAAGTATCGAAATACATTTTGGTACCGGTACCAAAATATTGGTATCGGGACAACCCTACAAGCAACATCACCCTTTATCAATACATGTATGAATACATCAATACAAGTATCAATACATCAATACATGTATCAACTGTAGTCATGGGGAGTGCTATTGACAGTTAAACAATATCATTGTCATATTTTTTAACTTCTTCCGTATGATGTTTTATTACATACAATTGTTTGATCAAAACAAAGTCAAAAGTGTACAACAAGGAAAGAAAAAGTACAATTATCCATTACTCATTTTCATTTGTTGCCCTCAAAGTACTTCTGTGTTCAGGTAAATAATTGTAAACATGAACAAAAACAACAAAGAAATTATTTAAGAGAATGAAAATATCAACCTACTCACTCTCGTATGAATCATATACTGATACTGCTCTTGGTATCAACACCACCAAATGATGTGTGCTGACTGTCACAATGTTGTTATATTATCTCTCTCTAACTATTATTCATATATTTCTTCATTGCCTCTTAATAATAACTGCTTCCCTCCTTCCATCCACACTCCAACTTTACTAAGCACTTATTTCTTGATGTTTACAAATATTTTAGCAGTTAGCATACACATGTATATATACATTCATACAGTATATACATGTGTGTATATATATATATCATAATATTTTATTAGAGCGTATCAAAACACGTATTGGTATGTCAGACTTAGCCTTGTCTTGGTTTAACTCTTATCTTACTGACAGGATGCAGTGCGTCTCCCATAACAATGTGACCTCGGACTACGTCAAGGTAACGTGTGGAGTTCCCCAGGGTTCGGTTCTTGGCCTTGTACTCTTCAGCATCTACATGCTGCCGCGAGGTGACATCATGCATGTTAGCTTTCACTGTTATGATGATGACACCCAACTCTACATGCCCCTAAAGCTGACCAACACACCGGATTGTAGTGAGCTGGAGGCGTGTCTTAATGAAATTAAACAATGGATGTCCGCTAACTTTTTGCAACTCAACGCCAAGAAAACGGAAATGCTGATTATCGGTCCTGCTAGACACCGACACCTATTTAATAATACCACCTTAATATTTGACAACCAAACAATTACACACCTAATTAATAATACCACCTTAACATTTGACAACCAAACAATTACACACCTAATTAATAATACCACCTTAACATTTGACAACCAAACAATTACACACCTATTTAATAATAAAACCTTAACATTTTACAACCAAACAATTATACACCTATTTAATAATACCACCTTAACATTTGACAACCAAACAATTAGACATCTATTTAATAATACCACCTTAAAGGGGAACATTATCACCAGACCTATGTAAGCGTCAATATATACCTTGATGTTGCAGAAAAAAGACCATATATTTTTTAAACCGATTTCCAAACTCTAAATGGGTGAATTTTGGCGAATTAAACGCCTTTCTATTATTCGCTCTCGGAGCGATGACGTCACAACGTGACGTCACATCGGGAAGCAATCCGCCATTTTCTCACTTTCGTCGGTGTGTTGTCGGAGGGTGTAACAACACGAACAGGGACGGATTCAAGTTGCACCAGTGGCCCAAAGATGCGAAAGTGGCAAGAAATTGGACGAAATTTGTTCAAAATACGAGGCTGTGGGGAAAGCCGACGAAATGGTCAGTCGTTTGTTCCGCACACTTTACCGACGAAAGCTATGCTACGACAGAGATGGCAAGAATGTGTGGATATCCTGCGACACTCAAAGCAGATGCTGACATCAACTCCAAAACTGGACAGATCAGCTTTCAGGAAAAGAGAGCGGATGAGGGTATGTCTCCAGAATATATTAATTGATGAAAACTTTATTCATTACTCGCGGTTTTACGTAAATTATTATACATAAACTGTGTTTCCCAATAATTTAGCTTAAAAACATTTATTTTTTTCAATCATTCGAGTACATTCGGGTAGTCTTGTGTAATGCAGTATTTTGTGTCTATTTAGGTATGGTTAACCTGAGTACTGAAATCGTGGAAAAATATATGTTCTTAGCGCGCCTGAAATGGGCTGTCTGCACTCTCAAAGTGCATGTTGTTGCCAAATGTATTTCATATGCTGTAAACCTAGTTCATAGTTGTTAGTTTCCTTTAATGCCAAACAAACACATACCAATCGTTGGTTAGAAGGCGATCGCCGAATTCGTCCTCGCTTTCTCCCGTGTCGCTGGCTGTCGTGTCGTTTTCGTCGGTTTCGCTGGCATACGGTTCAAACCGATATGGCTCAATAGCTTCAGTTTCTTCTTCAATTTCGTTTTCGCTACCTGCCTCCACACTACAACCATCCGTTTCAATACATGCGTAATCTGTTGAATCGCTTAAGCTGCTGAAATCCGAGTCGGAATCCGAGCTAATGTCGCTATACCTTGCTGTTCTATCCACCATGTTTGTTTGTATTGGCATCACTGTGTGACGTCACAGGAAAATGGACGGGTGTATATAACGATGGTTAAAATCAGGCACTTTGAAGCTTTTTTTAGGGATATTGCGTGATGGGTAAAATTTTGAAAAAAACTTCGAAAAATAAAATAAGCCACTGGGAACTGATTTTTAATGGTTTTAACCCTTCTGAAATTGTGATAATGTTCCCCTTTAACATTTGACAACCAAACATTACACAAGTTGACTCGGTAAAGAATTTGGGTATTATCTTCGACGCAGCCCTCTCGTTTGAGTCACACATTAAGAGTGTTACTAAAACAACTCTCTCGTTTGAGTCACACATTAAGAGTGTTAGTAAAACGTCCTTCTTTCATCTCCGTAATATCACTAAAATGTGTTCCATTTTGTCCACTAGCAACGCTGAGATCATTATTCATGCGTTCGTTACGTCTTGTCTCAATTATCCATCCATCCATCCATCCATCTTCTTCCACTTATCCGAGGTCGGTTCGCGGGGGCAGCAGCTTAAGCAGGGAAGCCCAGACTTCCCTTTCCCCAGCCACTTCGTCCAGCTCTTCCCAGGGGATCCCGAGGCATTCCCAAGCCAGCCGGGAGACATAGTCTTCCCAAATTGTCCTGGGTCTTCCCTGTGGCCTCCTACCAGTCGGACGTGCCCTAAACAACTCCCTAGGGAGGCGTTTGGGTGGCATCCTGACCAGATGCCCAAACCACCTCATCTGGCTCCTCTCAATGTGGAGGAGCAGCGGATTTCCTTTGAGCTCCTTCCGGATGACAGAGCTTCTCACCCTATCTCTAAGTGAGAGCCCCGCCACCCGGCGGTGGAAACTTATTTTGGCTGCTTGTACCCGTGATCGTATCCTTTCAGTCATAACCCAAAGCTCATGACCATAGGTGAGGATGGGAACGTAGATCGACCGGTAAATTGCCAGCTAAGCTCCTTCTTCACCACAACGGATCGATACAGAGTCCGCATTACTGAAGACGCCGCACCGATCCGCCTTTCGACCTCACGATCCACTCTTCCCTCACTCGTGAACAAGACTCCGTGGTACTTGAACTCTTCCACTTGGGGAAGGGTCTCCTCCCCAACCCGGATACAGCATCTGCATTACTGAAAACGCCGCACGATACGCCTTTCGATCTCACGATCTACTCTTCCCTCACTCGTGAACAAGACTCCGAGGTACTTGAACTCCTCCACTTGGGGCAGGGTCTCCTCCCCAACCCAGAGATGGCACTCCACCCTTTTCCGGGCGAGAACCATGGACTCGGACTTGGAGGTGCTGATTCTCATCCCAGTCGCTTCACACTCGGCTGCGAACTGATCCAGTGAGAGCTTAAGATCCTGGCCAGATAAAGCCATCAGGCCACATCATCTGCAAAAAGCAGAGCCCTAATCCTGCAGCCATCAAACCAGATCCCCTCAACGCCCTGACTGCACCTAGAAATTCTGTCCATAAAAGTTATGAACAGAATCGGTGACAAAGGGCAGCCTTGGCGGAGTCCAACCCTCACTGGAAACGGGTCAGACTTACTGCCAGTAATGCAGACCAAGCTCTGACACTGATCATACAGGGAGAGGACCGCCAAAATCAGACAGTCCGATACCCAATACTCTCTGAGCACTCCCCACAGGACGTACCGAGGGACACGGTCGAATGCCTTCTCCAAGACCACAAAGCACATGTAGACTGGTTGGGCAAACTCCCATGCACCCTCAAGGACCCTGCCGAGAGTATAGAGCTGGTCCACAGTTCCACGACCAGGACAAAAACCACACTGTTCCTCCTGAATCCGAGGTTCGACTATCCGGCGTAGCCTCCTCTCCAGGACACCTGAATAGACCTTACCGGGAAGGCTGAGGAGTGTGATTCCACGATAGTTGGAACACACGCTCCGGTTTCCCTTCTTAAAGAGAGGAATCACCAGCCTGGTCTGCCAATCCAGAGGTACCGCCCCTGATGTCCACGCGATGTTGCAGAGTCTTGTCAACCAAGACAGCCCCACAGCATCCACAGCCTTAAGGAACTACAGGCGGATCTCATCCACCCACGGGACCTTGCCCCAGAAATAGGAGAGCCCACCACAGATTCCCCAGGCACTGGTTCCTCATAGAAAGATGTGTTGGTGGGATTAAGGAGGTCTTCGAAGTATTCCCTCCACCGATCAACAACATCCGCAGTCGAGGTCAGCAGAACACATCATCACCATACACAGTGTTGACAGTGCACTGCTTCCCCTTCCTGAGGCGGCGGATGGTGGTCCAGAATTGCTTCAAAGCCGTCCGGAAGTCGTTTTCCAAGGCTTCCCCAAACTCCTCCCATGTTCAAGTTTTTGCCTCCGCGACCGCTGAAGCCGCACACCGCTTGGCCTGTCGGTACCTGTCCGCTGCCTTCGGAGTCCTATGAGCCAAAAGAACCCGATAGGACTATTTCTTCAGCTTGACCGCATCCCTCACCGCTGGTGTCCACCAGCGGGTTCTAGGATTACCGCCACAACAGGCACCAACTACCTTGCGGCCACAGCTCCAATCAGCCGCCTCTACAATAGAGGTTCGGAACATGGTATAGTCGGACTCAATGTCCAGCATCTCCCTCGTGACATGTTCAAAGTTCTTCCGGAGGTGGGAAATGAAACTCTGAAAGGAGACTCTGCTAGACGTTCCCAGCAGACCCTCACAATGCCTTTCGGCCTGCCAGGTCTGTCTGGCATCCTCCCCTACCATCGCAGCCAACTCACCACCAGGTGGTGATCGGTAGAAAGCTCCGCCCCTCTCTTCACCCGAGTGTCCAAAACATGAAGCCGCAAATCTGATGACACAACTTCAAAGTCGATCATGGAACTGCGGCCTAGGGTGTCCTGGTGCTAAGTGCACATATGGACACCCTTATGTTTGAACATGGTGTTTGTTACGGACAATCTGTGACGAGCACAAAAGTCCAATAACAAAACACCACTCGGGTTCAGATCCGGGCGGCCATCCCTCCCAATCACGCCTCTCCAGGTTTCACTGTCGTTGCCAACATGAGCGTAGAAGTCCCCCAATAGGACAAGGGAATCACCGCGGGGGGCACTTTCTAGTACTCCCTCGAGTGTATCCAAAAAGGGTGGGTACTCTGAATTGCTGTTTGATGCGTAAGCACAAACAACAGTCAGGACCCGTCCCCCCACCCGAAGGCGAAGGGAAGCTACCCTCTCGTCCACCGGGTTGAACTCCAACTTGCAGGCTTTGAGCCGGGGGGGCAACAAGAATAGCTACCCCAGCCCGTGGCCTCTCACTGCGTGCAATGCCAGTGTGGAAGAGAGTCCATCCCCTCTCGAGAGAACTGGTTCCAGAGCCCTTGCTGTGCGTCGAAGTGAGTCCGACTATATCCAGCCGGAACTTCTCCACCTCGCGCACTAGTTCAGGCTCCTTCCCTCCCAGCGAGGTGACGTTCCACGTCCCAAGAGCTAACTTATGCAGCCGAGGATCGGACCGCCAAGTACCCTGCCTTTGGCTTCTGCCCAGCTCACATTGCACCCGACCTCTATGGCCCCTCCCATGAGTGGTGAGCCCATTGGAGGGGGGATCCACATTGCCTCTTCGGGCTGTGCCCGGCCGGGCCCCATGGGGACAGGCCCGGCCACCAGGCGCTCGCCATCGTGCCCCAACTCCGGGCATGGTTCCAGAGGGGATCCCCGGTGACCCGCGTCCGGGCGAGGGAAAACTGAGTCTCGGTTGTTGTATTTACATCGACGCGCTCCTTGCGGTCTGGAACTGTCTTTAGGGGTGGGTGGAGCAGAGACAGGTGGCGGAGAGGATGGCGTCTTCAGGCCTACCTGGGCTTAGGTTAGCTGTGACCTTGGCGCAGGTGGCTTAGCTGGAGGTTGTGGCTTGACACGCTGAAGAACTTGTGGTGGTGGCCGGGCCGGAGGTTGCTGCCTCGCTGGGCGCAGCTGAGCCACCCCACTAGCACAGCTCCCGGCACTAGCCCTCCCTCGAGGAGCGGATACCAGACGCGCTCCTTGCGGTCTGGAACTGTCTTTAGGGGTGGGTGGAGGGAGGTCAGGAGGGGGGTAGACTTCTCCCCTTTAAATTGTCCAAAATGGCTATTTTTATCCTCCATCTGAAGTTGTGTGGGCGGACAAAAAGAACAGGTCTGTGACGTGGGCGGGGCTTGAGTCTTGGGGGGCGGAGCTTGAAAATTAGGTGGCTTGGACTGACTAGCTCTAATTTCCATGAACATGTTTCGATAATGTCTTGTCATGGAATTGGAGTCTTTTGGGGGTGGCTGACAGAAAGAAAAAGAATTTAAAAAAAAATCCTGGTCTCCGACGTCATCAGCAGTGGGCGGAGTGACGTCATCAGGGGAAGAATACTGGGCAGCTTGTGGCGTGCTGTGTACCGGAGGAGGAAACTGAGGGAGTGGTGCGTCCTGGCAGCAAAGTGAAGCCCTTTTGGACGGCTTCCGTCTTCGCTGACGCGTCTGGTACTGCGGAGGTGTGGCAATGTTCTCGAGCCATACAGAGTTGATTGGGACCAACTTTCCGTTTAGGACCCCACATCAGGTCCTGGTGCTCCGAGGGGGAATAGCGAAGAGTCTCCGCCTCCATTGCGCGCAACACCTCCCACGTACATTCATCCATCTCCTCCACGTGCGTTGCAGGGGAATTGAATGCTGGCGTATTTCTGTCACGGCGGGGTCGCATCTTTATGCGGGGTCGTTCTCCCAGGAAGGCAGACGGACTACTCCGGACAAGGCGTGCAGGTAAAAACATGATTTATTCCTAGAAAATCAAAGCACCACCAAAAACAGAAAAAACAAGATCCCCATTAGCTGGTTGCCTCAACAACCCACTAGTCTTCCTGGGGTCCACAATTCAATACAATTACAACTAAAAGCATATAATTGTAACTACACAATACAGAAAAAAATAAAAAATAAAAACATCAATAAGAAAACAAGCAAACAATTTACAGTCATAGAATAATAATTACCATATAAATATAACTACACAATATAAAACCAAACAAATAATCAACGAGCAAACTAGTTTAAAGACTCAGATAAAATATTACTCTCTTTTTAAAAACCTGTGCCGGTGAGAATTCGAGGAAGGTTATTCCAGAGCGATAAAGATCGATAAATAAAAGATTTCCGCAAAGCATTCTTCCTGGGACGAGGGAGTACAAAATGCCCCTCACTGGACGCCCTGGAATTGTGATTATGTATAGTGCTACTGTGAATTATTTGGGCCATGAGAAAAGCAGGAGTTTTACTACCGGTTACTGATTTCAACAATACAAGAGTATTAGCTGACAACCTGTTCTGCACTGTTAGCCAGGAAAGAGAAGCATGCATTTGGTTCACATTGGTTCTTAGTGAACAACCAAGAACCAGCCTTGCTGCCCTATTCTGGACAATCTGCAACCAAGAACCGGCATTGCTGCCCTATTCTGGACAATCTGGAGCTTACTGATCTCACCACTTGCAGCAGACGCCCAGACTGTAGAACAATAGTCAAGATGACACAAGACTAAACTCCTAACAATTTGACAAAGAAGAGGTGGATCAACAAAAGCAGCACATTTCCTGGAAACACCAACAGCCCTTCCCATCTTTGTAACTATATCACTGATATGATTTGACCAGGATAGAGTGCAGTCCAGCATCACTCCAAGGAGCTTGGCACTTCTGACCTGTTGAACTATTGAAATACCTAGCCTCATATCCAACTTTGGGTCACAAGATAACCCTTGCCTAGTCCCCAATATAATACTTTTTGTTTTTGAGATGTTAAGGACAAGTCTGTTACATACTGTCCAGTCATGCACAGCTTTTAGTTCCTCACTCAATACTACATTAAGTACACTGCATGATGGTGCAGCATGATATAAGGTTGCATCATCAGCATAAAGAACCAATCTTGCACGCCCGGTAGCCCAATCATTGGTGAATATAGAAAAAAGTAAAGGTTCCTAGGCAACTTCCCTGTGGAACACCACAATCCAAACTTCTGCTATTCGACAAGCTGCCATTAAGATACACCTGTTGTGATCTTGAGGACAAATAACTCTGTATCCATATTAAAGCCGAAGTATTAAAACCATAACATTTAAGTTCCTCAATTAAAAGAGAGTGGTCAATCACGTCAAATGCAGCACTAAAATCTAACAACACAGCTCCAACCAACATAGAATGATCTATAGCATTAAGCCAATCGTCCGTCATTTGTATAAGAGCAGTGGACGTAGAGTGGCCCGTTCTATATGCATGTTGAGAATCAGTTGCTAGCCCATTTGATTGAAAGTAAGCTTGAATTTGTGCATACACACATTTCTCCAGTATTTTACATAACCCAGGTAGGATGCTTATTGGTCTAGAATTGCCCTCATTGAAAGCCAATTTGGTATCCTTATGTAGAGGAGTAACCTTTGCCACCTTCCATATCTTTGGACACAGGCCCACTTGTAAACATTTATTAAAAATATGACAAACAGGCACTGATATGATACCAGCAGTCATTTTCAGTAATTTACTATCCAGGTTGTCTACACCAGCTACTTTGTTGTCCGGAAGAGAGTGTAGTAACCTCTCAACCTCACTGACTTCAACCTGATGAAAATTGAATTCACAGTCTTTATTATACATTATAATATTCCTAATGAGGTCAGCTGATTTGTTGTTATTGGATATATGCATACCATGCCTTAATTGAGATATATTGTCAACATAATAGTTATTAAAATGATTTGCAATGTCACATGGCTTAGTGAGTACCAACCCATTTGATTCCACAAAAGGTGTACAGACATTGTTCTTTCTACCCATGATTTCATTCAAAACATTCCATAAGTTTTTGCTATCATATCTCACATCATATAACCTCTGTTTGTAATATTCCCTTTTTTTCAGTTTGTTTAACTTTGTGACCTGGTTTCTTAAGGAACAGTACTTATGCCTGTCATCAATTAAACCTGAGTTGACGGAGGCTTTTTTAGCCATGTCTCTTTCAGTCATTAAACTTCTATGTCCATTATCAATCCATGGGGCAGACTTAGTTTTGACTGAAAACTTTCAAAGGGGCATGCTTGTCCACAACACTCATGTACATTAACATAAATAAGTCCAGTGCAGCCTCAGGGTCTTCCTCACTGCACACCTCATTCCAATTTATACAGGATATATCATCAAAAAAACATTCTTCATCAAATCTCTTATAAGACCTTGTAAAAATAATTTTCGCTTTAGGTTTAGAAACCCTTGTCTTTCTAGTGACAGCTATTATATTGTGGTCAGTAAAACCTACAGGAACCGAGACTGCTTTGGAGCATTGGTCTGGAACTTTTGTATAAATATGATCAATGCATGTAGCTAAAATAATACCATCACTATTACTACCTATTCTCGTGGGAGGGGCAACAATTTGGGACAGATTGCAAGCATTTAAAATGGATAGTAACTTATTTTTGTTTGTACACACCTGTCCCAGCCAGTCAACATTCATATCACCCAGTAAATAGATGTATCTATTCTCATCTGATATCCTGTCAAACATCTGACAAAATTCCTTCAGATACAGAGCATCAGCACTAGGAGGCCTATAGAAACAGCATACTATAATTGGTTTCAAATAAGGCAGATGGACCTGCACACAAATAGCTTCAATGCTCTCCCTCATCAAATCATTACGCACTTTGATAGATAAATGATTCTGAACATAAATAGCCACCCCACCCCCAAACCTGTTCCTACCTTTCCTAAAAATTGAGAACCCCTCAATGGCTACAACTGAATCAGAAAAGGAATCATCAAGGTGGGTCTCAGAAATGGCAAATATATTAATAAAATTATCTCTGATAATACACTTGTCCAGAGTGTACCCCGTCTTCCGCCCGATTGTATTTGAGATAGGCTCCAGCGCCCCCCGCGTCCCCGAAGGGAATAAGCGGTAGAAAATGGATGGATGGAATACACCCTACTTCCTGATACAGGCTGCATACATTCACGTGAGCTAACACCAGGCCCCTATGAAGGCCCAGCTTAGTGCAGGACATAACAGTACTGGAAGTAGTCATGACACAGGCAAAACCAAGATACTAAAAACACCCACGAATGCCCATTCTAAAAAAGCCAGGGGGTAACCTTTGGGTCCCGATACAGCTGTCCATTTTTGTACAGCCTATCCACTGTTAGTGCCACTCTCTTGTTCTGGGCCCGGTTCTCTCTCATGATCGCTGACAGTTTCTTTCTCCTATCGTTGATCTCAGCAGGGAAGTGGTCCTTTAACCAGAGAGAGGTCCCTTTCAGCTCCTTTCCTCTGCTTTTCACCAACTCTTTGTGCTTAAAATGCTCAAAACGAGCTATTATGGGACAGACTTTATTGTCCACAGGTCTGCCCATTTTGTGCACTCTGGAGAAAGTTATGTCTCTTACCACTTCCGGGGAGAGTTTGAGCTTATCCGACATGAACTCTCTTACAGTTTTTTCCGGATCGGCGTTGCCCTCTCGGATCCCCGAGAATATGAGATTGTCTCTCATGTCCCTGCTCTGTACATCCAACAGCGTGTCTTTAATGCGCCTATAGTCCGCGGTAAGAAAATCGGTAGATCTCTGCATGTCAGTCATCGCGCCTCTCAGAAAGGCATTATCCTTTCTTAGATCCTCAATCTCCTTCTGACTGAATTCCAGGCTACTTCTCAAGTCACGGATGTCCTGCTGTAGTGTATCCAGAATATCCAGCTTGCTCAGTCTCGCGTTGATCGATTCCAATACCGATGGGTCCACCTCCATGCTACCGCCCGGCTCACCTCCGCTATCGGTCGAGCCTCGCTGGGATCGGTGTCTCCTAGCTGGTTGTTTGACTTTACACGCAGCCCCACCAGAGACCTCCTTCTTGTCACTCTTTTTGTTGGTCATAGCAACTGTGACTGTCCAAAAACCTGGTATTCAAACGTGCGATCGTTAAAATACCAAGCTCAAGGCGAGCTGGAGGTTAACGACTGGCTAGATAGCCACCTGGCTAAAAACAAACCAAGCTAGCTAGCGGTTGGTGATGTTTTTAAACAAACAAGGACACCTTGATCACTTTAGAATTGTCCATAAAGTGTCCATAAAAGTATCCAGAATAAATATACAAAATAAAATGTGATATATTTGCGACCTAAAATTGGATAAATACGCCAATTTCTGCTCGCGGAGAAGTTGACTTCAGACGTCACATCACCTGGACAGGAACCGGAAGTGGTCACCTCATGAAACTAGCAAAACTTACGTGACGAGAGCATGAAGCAAACAATGACGCCAGGCCGATTGACTGGCAAAGGCAGGCTTAAATAGTGCCTCTGATTAGACACAGGTGAGCGTCCCGAACACCAGAGGCAGGTGAAAACAATAAGGAGCCGTTGCAACCTAAACCAAACTCAGAGGTGTCACAAACAGGAACTAAAAGAGTCCAAAACTAACAGAAAATAACAAAAACATGATCCGGACCACGGATCATGACACTAGCCTTTAAATAGACCCCCCCTTTTAGACCAGTTGATCTGCCATTTCTTTTCTGCTCTGACCCCCTCTCCTGCGTGGAAAGATTCGGTGACCACAGATGATGTTCAAAGTGGGGACCCAGGGTGGACCACTCATCTGTACATCAGTTGGGGACGTTTCTGCGCTGCTAACCTGTCTCCACTCAATATGATCTCCTGCTGGCCCCACTATGGACTGGACTCTCACACTATTAACTAGATCCACTATGGACTGGACTCTCACACTATTATGTTAGATCCACTCTGGACTGGACTCTCACACTATTAACTAGATCCACTAAGGACTGGACTATCACACTATTATGTTAGATCCACTATGGACTGGACTCTCACACTATTATGTTAGATCCACTATGGACTGGACTCTCACACTATTAACTAGATCCACTATGGACTGGACTCTCACACTATTATGTTAGATCCACTATGAACTGGACTCTTACACTATTAACTATATCCACTATGGACAGGACTCTCACACTATTATGTTAGATCCACTATGGACTGGACTCTCACAATATTATGCTCGATCCACTCGACGTCCATTGCACCGGTCCCCACATCTGCGGTCCCCTCCAAGGTTTCTCATTGTCATTGTATATATATGTATAATCTGCTGGGTCAAAAGTATACATACAGCAATGTTAATATTTGCTTACATGTCCCTTGGCAAGTTTCACTGCAATAATGCGCTTTTGGTAGCCATCCACAAGCTTCTGGCAAGCTTCTACTTGAATTTTTGACCACTCCTCTTGACAAAATTGGTGCAGTTCTGCCAAATGTGTTGGTTTTCTGACATGGACTTCTTTCTTCAGCATTGTCCACACGTTTAAGTCAGGTCTTTGGGAAGGCCATTCTAAAACCTTCATTCTAGCCTGCTTTAGCCATTCCTTTACCACTTTTGACATGTGTTTTGGGGTCATTGTCCTGTTGGAACACCCAACTGCGCCCAAGACCCAACCTCCGGGCTGATGATTTTAGGTTGTCCTGAAGAATTTGGAGGTAATCCTCCTTTTTCATTGTCTCATTTACTCTCTGTAAAGCACCAGTTCCATTGGCAGCAAAACAGGCCCAGAGCATAATACTACCACCACCATGCTTGACGGTAGGTTTGGTGTTCCTGGGATTAAAGGCCTCACCTTTTCTCCTCCAAACATATTGCTGGGTATTGTGGCCAAACAGCTCCATTTTTGTTTCATCTGACATCACATGGACAAATATAAGACCTTCTGGAGGAAAGTTATGTGGTCAGATGAAACAAAAATTTAGCTGTTTGGCCACAATACCAAGCAATATGTCTGATACTGATAGATGACCACAGCCCTAATAAAAGGTGCTTGCTGACCTGAAACAAAGGCACCTGGTCATGGTCCGTGCTGCACAGCTGCCAGGGGGAAGGAGTGCTGGCGTTGAGGGAGAAGCGGTAAACCGTTGTGGAACTTCTGAGATTCAACTTCGATACAAACACTGTGAGTAAAAATGCTAAAAAACAGAAAGAGGGGTAGAGTGCGTCAGCAGAGAGCAAAGAGTTGTATTACAGTACATCTCTCAGGTAATACAATAGAAATCAAGCTTGGATATACATTCACATCAGTGTTTCTTCACCATTGTGGTGGTACCTGTTGTAATACACATTTTCACCACTGGAGTGAATGTCATGGACATACTTGCCAACC
>NC_084571.2:19302500-19315000 GCF_033978685.3 Nerophis lumbriciformis | reverse complement strand
ACGTGTCCGACTTACTGCCGGCAGTGCGAACCAAGCTCTGACACTGATCATACAGGGAGCGGACCGCCACAATCAGACAGTCCGAAACCCCATACTCTCTGAGCACTCCCCACAGGACTTCCCGAGGGACACGGTCGAATGCCTTCTCCAAGTCCACAAAGCACATGTAGACTGGTTCGGCAAACTCCCATGCACCCTCAAGGACCCTGCCGAGAGTATAGAGCTGGTCCACAGTTCCACGACCAGGACGAAAACCACACTGTTCCTCCTGAATCCGAGGTTCGACTATCCGGCGTAGCCTCCTCTCCAGTACACCTGAATAGACCTTACCGGGAAGGCTGAGGAGTGTGATCCCACGATAGTTAGAACACACCCTCCGGTTCCCCTTTTTAAAGAGAGGAACCACCACCCCTGTCTGCCAATCCAGAGGTACTGCCCCCGATGTCCACGCGATGCTGCAGAGTCTTGTCAACCAAGACAGCCCTACAGCATCCAGAGCCTTAAGGAACTCCGGGCGGGTCTCATCCACCCCCGGGGCCTTGCCACCGAGGAGCTTTTTAACTACCTCAGCAACCTCATCCCCAGAAATAGGAGAGCCCACCACAGATTCCCCAGGCACTGCTTCCTCATAGGAAGACGTGTTGGTGGGATTGAGGAGGTCTTCGAAGTATTCCCTCCACCGATCCACAACTTCCGCAGTCGAGGTCAGCAGAACACCATCCGCACCATACACGGTGTTGGTAGTGCACTGCTTCCCCTTCTTGAGGCGGCGGATGGTGGTCCAGAATCGCTTCGAAGCCGTCCGGAAGTCGTTTTCCATGGCTTCCCCGAACTTCTCCCATGTCCGAGTTTTTGCGTCCGCGACCGCTGAAGCCGCACACCGCTTGGCCTGTCGGTACCTGTCTGCTGCCTCAGGAGTCCCATGAGCCAAAAGAACCCGATAGGACTCCTTCTTCAGCTTGACGGCATCCCTCACCGCCGGTGTCCACCAACGGGTTCTAGGATTACCGCCACGACAGGCACCAACTACCTTACGGCCACAGCTCCAATCAGCCGCCTCAACAATAGAGGTGCGGAACATGGTCCACTCGGACTCAATGTCCAGCACCTCCCTCGTGACATGTTCAAAGTTCTTCCGGAGGTGGGAATTGAAACTCTCTGTGACAGGAGACTCTGCCAGACGTTCCCAGCAAACCCTCACAATGCGTTTGGGCCTGCCAGGTCTGTCCGGCATCCTCCCCCACCATCGCAGCCAACTCACCACCAGGTGGTGATCGGTAGAAAGCTCCGCCCCACTCTTCACCCGAGTGTCCAAAACATGAGGCCGCAAATCCGATGACACAACTACAAAGTCGATCATAGAACTGCGGCCTAGGGTGTCCTGGTGCCAAGTGCACATATGGACACCCTTATGCTTGAACATGGTGTTCGTTATGGACAATCCGTGACGGGCACAAAAGTCCAATAACAAAACACCACTTGGGTTCAGATCCGGGCGGCCATTCTTCCCAATCACGCCTCTCCAGGTTTCACTGTCGTTGCCAATATGAGCGTTGAAGTCCCCCAGTAGAACGAGGGAATCACCCGTGGGAGCACTCTCAAGTACTCCCTCGAGTGAATCCAAAAAGGGTGGGTACTCTGAGCTGCTGTTTGGCGCGTAAGCGCAAACAACAGTCAGGACCCGTCCCCCAACCCGAAGGCAGAGGGAAGCTACCCTCTCGTCCACCGGGTTGAACTCCAACATGCAGGCTCTGAGCCGGGGGGCAACAAGAATTGCCACCCCAGCCCGTCGCCTCTCACTGCTGGCAACGCCAGAGTGGAAGAGAGTCCAGCCCCTCTCGAGAGAACTGGTTCCAGAGCCCTTGCTGTGCGTCGAGGTGAGTCCGACTATATCCAACCGGAACTTCTCTACCTCGCACACTAGCTCAGGCTCCTTCCCCCCCAGCGAGGTGACGTTCCACGTCCCAAGAGCTAGCTTCTGTAGCCGAGGATCGGACCGCCAAGTGCCCTGCCTTCGGCTACCGCCCAGCTCACATCGCACCCGACCTCTATGGCCCCTGCTATGGGTGGTGAGCCCATTGGAGGGGGGACCCACGTTGCCTCTTCGGGCTGTGCCCGGCCGGGCCCCATGGGGACAGGCCCGGCCACCAGGCGCTCGCCATCGTGCCCCAACTCCGGGCCTGGCTCCGGAGGGGGGCCCCGGTGACCCGCGTCCGGGCGAGGGAAATCTGAGTCTCGGTTCTTGCATTTCCATAGAAGTCTTATATATATATATATATATATATATATATATATATAAATATATATATATATATATATATATATATATATATATAAATATATATATATATATATATATATATATATATATATATATATATATATATATATATATATATATATATATATATATATATATATATTTGGGCTGCAAATCTTTGGGTGTCCCAAAATTCGATTCAATATCGATTCTTGGGGTCACGATTCGATTATTAATTGATTTTTTCGATTCAACGCGATTCTCGATTCAAAAACGATATTTTTCCGATTCAAAACGATTCTCTTTTCATTCAATACATTGGATTTCAGCAGGATCTACCCCAGTCTGCTGACATGCAAGCAGAGGAGTAGATTTTTGTAAAAAGCTTTTATGATTGTAAAGGACAATGTTTTATCAACTGATTGCAATAATGTAAATTTGTTTTAACTATTAAATGAACCAAAAATATGACTTATTTTATCTTTGTGAAAATATTGGACACAGTGTGTTGTCAAGCTTATGAGATGCGATGCAAGTGTAAGCCACTCTGACACTATTGTTCTTTTTTATTGTTTTATAAATGTCGAATGATAATGTCAATGAGGGATTTTTAATCAATACTATGTTGAAATTGTAACTAATATTGATACTGTTGTTGATAATATTCATTTTTGTTTCACTACTTTTGGTTTGTTCTGTGTTGTGTTTGTGTCTCCTCTCAATTGCTGTTCTGAGTGTTGCTGGGTCGGGTTTGGTTTTGGAATTGGATTGCATTGTTATGGTATTGATGTGTATTGTTTTGTTGGATTGATTAATAAATAAATAAAAAATAAATGAAAATAAATAAATAAATAAATAGATTTTTGAAAAATGAGAATCGATACTGAATCGTACATTGTGAGAATGGCTATTTGAATTCGAATCGATTTTTTCCCATACCCCTAATATATATATATATATATATATATATACTGTATATATATATATATATATATATATATATATATACTGTGTATATATATATATATATATATATATATATATATATATATACACATATACATATATACATACTGTGTATATATATATATATATATATATATATATATATACATATATATATATATATATATATATATATATATATATATATATATATACTCCTCTCTGAGCTGCCACCTTGCCGTGGTAGAGGAGTTTGCGTGTCCCAATGATCCTAGGAGCTATGTTGTCCGGGGGCTTTATGCCCCCTGGTAGGGTCTCCCAAGACAAACTGATCCTAGGTGAGGGATCAGACAAAGAGCAGCTCGAAGACCTCCATGACGAATGAAAATAAAGGACCCAGATTTCCCAAGCCCGGACGCGGGTCACCGGGGCCCCCCTCTGGAGCCATGCCCGGAGGCGGGGCACGATGGCAAGCGCCTGGTGGCCGGGCCTGTCCCCATGGGGCCCGGCCGGGCACAGCCCGAAGAGGCAACGTGGGTCACCCCTCCAATGGGCTCACCACCCATAGCAGGGGCCATAGAGGTCGGGTGCAGTGTGAGCTGGGCGGGAGCCGAGGGCAGGGCACTTGGCGGTCCGATCCTCGGCTACAAAAGCTAGCTCTTGGGACATGGAACGTCACCTCGCTGGGGGGGAAGGAGCTTGAGCTAGTGCGCGAGGTTGAGAAGTTCCGGCTAGATATAGTCGGACTCACTTCGACGCACAGCAAGGGCTCTGGAAACAGTTCTCTCGAGAGGGGCTGGGCTCTCTTCCACTCTGGCGTTGCCGGCAATGAGAGGCGACGGGCTGGGGTGGCAATTCTTGTTGCCCCCCGGCTCAGAGCCTGCACGTTGGAGTTCAACCCGGTGGACGAGAGGGTAGCCTCCCTCCGCCTTCGGGTGGGGGGACGGGTCCTGACTGTGGTTTGCGCTTACGCGCCAAACAGCAGCTCAGAGTACCCACCCTTTTTGGATTCGCTCGAGGGAGTACTTGAGAGTGCTCCCCCGGGTGATTCCCTCGTTCTACTGGGGGACTTCAATGCTCATGTTGGCAGCGACAGTGAAACCTGGAGAGGCGTGATTGGGAAGAATGGCCGCCCGGATCTGAACCCGAGTGGTGTTTTGTTATTGGACTTTTGTGCCCGTCACAGATTGTCCATAATGAACACCATGTTCGAACCTAAGGGTGTCCATATGTGCACTTGGCACCAGGACACCCTAGGCCGCAGTTCCATGATCGACTTTGTAGTTGTGTCATCGGATTTGCGGCCTCATGTTTTGGACACTCAGGTGAAAAGAGGGGCGGAGCTTTCAACCGATCACCACCTGGTGGTGAGTTGGCTGCGATGGTGGGGGAGGATGCCGGACAGACCTGGCAGACCCAAACGCATTGTGAGGGTTTGCTGGGAACGTCTGGCAGAGTCTCCTGTCAGAGAGAGTTTCAATTCCCACCTCCGGAAGAACTTTGAACATGTCACGAGGGAGGTGCTGAACATTGAGTCCGAGTGGACCATGTTCCGCGCCTCTATTGTCGAGGCGGCTGATTGGAGCTGTGGCCGCAAGGTAGTTGGTGCCTGTCGTGGCGGTAATCCTAGAACCCGTTGGTGGACACCGGTGGTGAGGGATGCCGTTAAGCTGAAGAAGGAGTCCTATCGGGTTCTTCTGGCTCATAGGACTCCTGAGGCAGCGGACAGGTACCGACAGGCCAAGCGGTGTGCGGCTTCAGCGGTTGCAGAGGCAAAAACTCGGACATGGGAGGAGTTCGGGGAAGCCATGGAAAACGACTTCCGGACGGCTTCGAAGCGATTCTGGACCACCATCCGCCGCCTCAGGAAGGGGAAGCAGTGCACTATCAACACCGTGTATGGTGAGGATGGTGTTCTGCTGACCTCGACTGCGGATGTTGTGGATCGGTGGAGGGAATACTTCGAAGACCTCCTCAATCCCACCAACACGTCTTCCTATGAGGAAGCAGTGCCTGGGGAATTCTGTGGTGGGCTCTTCTATTTCTGGGGCTGAGGTTGCTGAGGTAGTTAAAAAGCTCCTCGGTGGCAAAGCCCCGGGGGTGGATGAGACCCGCCCGGAGTTCCTTAAGGCTCTGGATGCTGTGGGGCTGTCTTGGTTGATGCGTGGACATCGGGGGCGGTACCTCTGGATTGGCAGATCGGGGTGGTGGTTCCTCTCTTTAAGAAGAGGAACCGGAGAGTGTGTTCTAACTATCGTGGGATCACACTCCTCAGCCTTCCCGATAAGGTCTATTCAGGTGTACTGGAGAGGAGGCTACGCCGGATAGTCGAACCTCGGATTCAGGAGGAACAGTGTGGTTTTCGTCCTGGTCGTGGAACTGTGGACCAGCTCTATACTCTCGGCAGGGTCCTTGAGGGTGCATGGGAGTTTGCCCAACCAGTCTACATGTGCTTTGTGGACTTGGAGAAGGCATTCGACCGTGTCCCTCGGGAAGTGCTGTGAGGAGTGCTCAGAGAGTATGGGGTATTGGACTGTCTGATTTTGGCGGTCCGCTCCCTGTATGATCAGTGTCAGAGCTTGGTCCGCATTGCCGGCAGTAAGTCGGACACGTTTCCAGTGAGGGTTGGACTCCGCCAAGGCTGCCCTTTGTCACCGATTCTGTTCATAACTTTTATGGACAGAATTTCTAGGCGCAGTCAAGGCGTTGAGGGGATCCGGTTTGGTGGCTGCAGGATTAGGTCTCTGCTTTTTGCAGATGATGTGGTCCTGATGGCTTCATCTAGCCAGGATCTTCAGCTCTCGCTGGATCGGTTCGCAGCCGAGTGTGAAGCGACTGGGATGGGAATCAGCACCTCCAAGTCCGAGTCCATGGTTCTCGCCCGGAAAAGGGTGGAGTGCCATCTCCGGGTTGGGGAGGAGATCTTGCCCAAGTGGAGGAGTTCAAGTACCTCGGAGTCTTGTTCACGAGTGAGGGAAGAGTGGATCGTGAGATCGACAGGCGGATCGGTGCGCCATCTTCAGTAATGCGGACGTTGTATCATTTGGTTTTGGTGAAGAAGGAGCTGAGCCGGAAGGCAAAGCTCTCAATTTACCGGTCGATCTACGTTCCCATCCTCACCTATGGTCATGAGCTTTGGGTTAGGACCGAAAGGACAAGATCTCGGGTACAATCGGCCGAAATAAGTTTCCTCCACCGAGTGGCAGGGCTCTTAGAGATAGGGTGAGAAGCTCTGTCATCCGGGGGGAGCTCAAAGTAAAGCCGCTGCTCCTCCACATCAAGAGGAGCCAGATGAGGTGGTTCGGGCATCTGGTCAGGATGCCACCTGATCGCCTACCTCGGGAGGTGTTTAGGGCACGTCCGACCGGTAGGAGGCCACGGGGAAGACCCAGGACACGTTGGGAAGACTATGTCTCCCGGCCGGCCTGGGAACGCCTTGGGATCCCCCGGGAGGAGCTGGACAAAGTGGCTGGGGAGAGGGAAGTCTGGGCTTCCCTGCTTAGGCTGCTGCCCCCGCGACCCGACCTCGGATAAGCGGAAGAAGATGGATGGATAGATGGATATATATATATATATATATATATATATATATATATATATATATATATATATATATATATATATATATATATATACACTATATTGCCAAAAGTATTTGGCCACCCATCCAAATGATGAGATTCAGGTGTATTAATCACTTGGCCCGGCCACAAGTGTAAAAAATCAAGCACTTAGGCATGGAGACTGTTTCAACAAACATTTGTGAAAAAATGGGCTGCTCTCAGTGATTTCCAGCGTGGAACTGTCATAGGATGCCACCTGTGCAACAAATCCAGTCGTGAAATTTCCTCGCTTCTAAATGTTCCAAAGTCAACTGTGGGCTTTATTATAAGAAAAGTGAAGAGTTTGGGAACAACAGCAAGTCAGCCACCAAGTGGTAGGCTACGTAAACTGACAGAGAGGTCAGCATAGTGCAAAGACTTTCTGCACAGTCAGTTGCTACAGAGCTCCAAACTTCATGTCACCTTCCACTTAGCCCACGTACAGTACGCAGAGAGCTTCATGGAATGGGTTTCCATGGCCGAGCAGCTGCATCTAAACCATACATCACCAAGTCCAATGCAAAGCGTGGGATGCAGTGGTGTAAAACACGTCGCCACTGGACTCTAGAGCAGTGGAGACGCCTTCTCTGGAGTGATGAATCACGCTTTTCCATCTGGCAATCTGATGGACCAGTCTGGGTTTGGAGGTTGCCAGGAGAACACTTCACAAAGTATTTCAATGGTTGGCTTTAGCATGACATACTAGTTACTATGGTAATATACTAGTTATTATGGTAATATACTAGTTACTATGGTAATCAATCAATCAATCAATCAATGTTTATTTATATAGCCCTAAATCACAAGTGTCTCAAAGGGCTGCACAAGCCACAACGACATCCTCGGTACAAAGCCCACATAAGGGCAAGGAAAAACTCACCCCAGTGGGACGTCGATGTGAATGACTATGAGAAACCTTGGAGAGGACCGCATATGTGGGTAACCCCCCCTCCTCTAGGGGAGACCGAAAGCAATGGATGTCGAGTGGGTCTGACATAATATTGTGAGAGTCCAGTCCATAGTGGATCCAACATAATAGTAAGAGTCCAGTCCATAGTGGGGCCAGCAGGACACCATCCCGAGCGGAGACGGGTCAGCAGCGCAGAGATGTTTCCAGCCGATGCACAGGCGAGCGGTCCACCCCGGGTCCCGACTCTGGACAGCCAGCACTTCATCCATGGCCACCTGACCTGTGCCCCCCCCCCCCTCCCCCCCCCCCCCCTCCACAAGGAAGAGGGGAGCAGAGGAGAAAAGAAAAGAAACGGCAGATCAACTGGTCTAACAGGGGGGCTATGTAAAGGCTAGAGTATACAAATGAGTTTTAAGATGGGACTTAAATGCTTCTACTGAGGTAGCATCTCTAATTGTTACCGCGTGAGGGCATTCCATAGTACTGGAGCCCGAATAGAAAATGCTCTATAGCCCGCAGACTTTTTTGGGGCTCTGGGAATCACTAATAAAGCCGGAGTTCTTTGAACGCAGATTTCTTGCCGGGACATATGCAATCGACAAGATAGGACGGAGCTAGACCGTGTAGTATTTTATACGTAAGTGGTAAAACCTTAAAGTCACATCTTAAGTGCACAGGAAGCCAGTGCAGGTGAGCCAGTATAGGCGTAATATGATCAAACTTTCTTGTTCTTGTCAAAAGTCTAGCAGCCGCATTTTGTACCAATTGTAGTCTTTTAATGCTAGACATAGGGAGACCCGAAAATAATACGTTGCAGTAGTCGAGAGGAGACGTAACGAACGCATGAATAATGATCTCAGCGTCGCTAGTGGATAAAATAGAACGAATTTTAGCGATATTACGGAGATGAAAGAAGGCCGTTTTAGTAACACTCTTAATGTGTGATTCAAACGAGAGAGTTGGGTCGAAGATAATACCCAGATTCTTTACTGATTCGCCTTGTGTAATTGTTTGGTTGTCAAATGTTAAGGTGGTATTATTAAATAAATGTCGGTGTTTAGCAGGACCGATAATCAGCATTTCCGTTTTCTTGGCGTTGAGTTGCAAGAAGTTAGCGGACATCCATTGTTTAATTTCATTAAGACACGCCTCCAGCTGACTACAATCCGGCGTGTTGGTCAGCTTTAGGGGCATGTAGAGTTGGGTGTCATCAGCATAACAATGAAAGCTAACACCGTATTTGCGTATGATGTCGCCTAGCGGCAGCATGTAAATACTAAAGAGTACAGGGCCAAGAACCGAACCCTGAGGAACTCCGCACGATACCTTAACATAGTCCGAGGTCACATTATTATGGGAGACGCATTGCATCCTGTCAGTAAGATAAGAGTTAAACCCTGACAAAGCTAAGTCTGACATACCAATACGTGTTTTGATACGCTCTAATAAAATATTTTGATCGACGGTATCGAAAGCAGCGCTAAGATCAAGAAGCAGCAACATAGATGACGCATCAGAATCCATCGTTAGCAGTAGATCATTAGTCATTTTTGCGAGGGCTGTCTCCGTAGAGTGATTTGCCCTGAAACCGGATTGAAAAGGTTCACAGAGATTGTTAGACACTAAGTGTTCATTTAGCTGCTGTGCGACAATTTTTTCGAGGATTTTCGAAATAAAGGGAAGGTGGGACACCGGTCGGTAGTTTATCATGAGGTCAGGATCGAGGTTAGGTCTTTTGAGCAGAGGATGAATAACCGCTTTCTTGAATGCTAGGGGAACAGTGCCAGAGGAAAGTGATACGTTTATAATATTTAGCACTGATGGACCTAATAATACAAAAAGCTCCTTGATAAGTTTCCCAGGAAGTGGGTCAAGTAAACATGTTGTTTGTTTTATCCCACTTACACGCCGTAATAGTTCCTCTAATGTTATTTCATCAAAAAGAGAGAGACTATTTTGTATTGCAGTATCCGTCGTAGATACAGTTGTATCTGTGTTAATAGAACCCAGTTGTAGCTGGGATGCGTTGTCTTTAATCTCCTTTCTAATGAGTTCAATTTTCTTATTAAAGAAATTCATAAAGTCATCTGCCGAGTGGGTGGAGCTATTGGGAGGAGTCCCTTGTTGGGTTAGTGATGCTACTGTACTAAACAAAAATTTAGGTTCATTTTTGTTGAGGCGGATGAGATTTGAGTAATATTTAGCTTTAGCTAAGGTAAGCATGCGTTTATACGATATTAAACTATCACTCCATGCTTGATGGAAAACCTCAAGCTTGGCTGCGCGCCATTTGCGTTCCAACTTTCTACATGATAATTTATGAGCTCTAGTTTCTTCTGTAAACCATGGGGTGCGCCTTTTAGGGGCCCTTTTTTGTTTTAGCGGTGCTATACTATCTATGGTTTTGCGCAGGGCATTGTCAAAGTTGTTAGTTAGGTTATCAATAGAGCCGACATAATTTGTTAATGGTGCCATTACCGAAGGCAGTAGGTCAGCAAGAGTCATCGTTGTGGCAGCATTAATGTTGCGGCTGCTATAGCAGTTATTATTATTATTAGTTTGTTGACAATGAGTCAGAACTTCGAATTTTATAAGGTAATGATCGGACATTACTTTAGTATACGGGAGTACCATAACTTTGGAGGTGGTGACACCCCTGACCAGCACTAGATCTATCGTATTACCGTTGCGATGCGTAGGTTCATTTATTATTTGTGTAAGACCACAGCTATCAATTATAGTCTGGAGCGCCACGCACTGAGGGTCCGATGGGGTATTCATATGGATATTAAAGTCCCCCATTATGATTATATTGTCTGCGTGCGTCACTAGATCAGCAACGAACTCTGAGAATTCATTGATAAAGTCCGAGTAGGGCCCTGGGGGGCGGTAGATAACAGCCATATCGAGAGGCAGCGGTGCGACAGACCTCATAGTAAGCACCTCAAACGATTTGTATTTATTATTTAGGTTAGGGGTAAGGTTAAAGTTTTCATTGTATATTAGTGCGACCCCCCCACCCCTTTTGTTAGGAGGAGATGCCTCATTTAGCGCAAAAAAATCGTCTGGTTTGAGCCAGGTTTCGCTAAGACCAATGACATTAAGATTGTTGTCTCTAATGACCTCATTAACTAATAACGTTTTGGGAGACAATGATCTTATGTTTAAAAAGCCCATATTATAAGTATTGGGCTGTTTTGACGAGTTTTTGTTTAAATTATCCGTAGTAGCAATATTAATAATGTTGCGTTTATTATACGTAGTGCACTTTAAATAGTTTCGACCATATCTAGGAATTGATACGACGGGAATTTTCAGATTGTTTGCTTGATGCTGCGATCGACTGAACGCATCATGATTTGCCACCTCAGTAGAATGCATATCTACTCCTGACACATTCACAACAGAAAACACATTATGTGAGTTGTGTGTTATTCTAAGAAAATTGCTATGCGTACAGGAATTATCCTGCCTGGCGCTGGCTAGTTCTAGCTTAACTGACTCCTCACCCGGACTAGCAGGCTCTGTAATTGCCTGTGACCGGGCTTGCTCTAGTGTAGTTAGTCAAATGTGACTTAAACAGTAGTCTATGTTTTTAGCCAGGATGATGGCGCCTTCCTGGTTAGGGTGAAGGCCGTCTCTCAGCCTGGTTTGCCCCAGAAAGAGGGCCAATTATCAATAAACGTTAGTCCCTGTTGTCTACAGAAGCTAGTCAGCCACTTGTTAAGCGAGACTAATCTGCTATACCTCTCATCATTGCCTCTCGCAGGCAGGGGGCCAGAGACAATTACTCGATGCCTGGACATCTTTCTAGCAAGATCACAAGTCCTGGCTATGTTTCTCTTTGTAATCTCTGACTGTCTCATTCTAGTGTCATTGGAGCCAACGTGTACAACTATATTCGCATAACTAGTGGTGCGATTAGCCTGTCGTACGTGTTTACTAGGCCTGTTGCGAGTTAGCTCCCTAAGATTAGCCTCAATGTCAGGTGCTCTGGCCCCAGGGATACACTTAATTGTGGCTGGTTTGCTAAGCTTTATGTTTCGGGTGATGGAGTCCCCTATGACTAAGGTGTGGTGCCCGGTAGACTGGGGTGTAGGACTAGCTAAAGAGCTAAATCTATTATGCGTCTCAACCGGTACACCGTAGCTTGTAGGCCGCTTAGGACTACTACAGGTTGGGCTAGTTAGCTTACTACAGCTAACGCTAGCAGATGTGTCCGCAACATCTAAAGTTACGAGATTACTCTGCTCTAACTGGCGGACACGGCCCTCTAGCAGAGCCAGCCTCTCCGTGAGTAAGGTGCAAGACGCGCAGGAAGCCATACTCACTGTGTTTTCTGTCACCGAGTGAAGTTCCTGCTGTCTTCCGAGAAGTCCTGGTCACGGTGTGCAGGAGTAGATTCCTTCTGACCGGCGACCGGCGCCGCCTTTCTCCGCGCTAGCTTCGTTAGCTTAGCAGCTAGCTGCTAGCTAGCTGCGGGAGGGGTGGTGAGGCAGAGATCGGGTGATTTGCAAGTTAAATAGTACTACTAAATATGTTGAGAAAGTAATAAAGAAAGCTGCAGAACAATTAAAAGCACACAAATAGAATGATACTTAGCTTTTTTGAAACAGCGAGCAGTCAGCGAGCAGTCACGCACGGTGAACCGGAACCGGAACTTGCGATATAATATACTAGTTAATATGGTAATATACTAGTTACTATGGTCATATACTAGTTACTATGGTAATATACTAGTTATTATGGTAATATACTAGTTACTATGGTAATATACTAGTTA